>NC_056750.1:26381031-26446031 GCF_019279795.1 Protopterus annectens
GGTATTTGCACACAAGGCTGTAGCCACCAAAAGGTAGGTGGGGCAATACTGAGATAGCTGTCAGCTGGCATGCATGTTCATGCATTACATATACTGGTCTTCATGTGTAACTCACAGGTATACATGTCTTGCCATTAGACCAAAGGAATGGAAGTGTCTGGAAAGATTCACCTCACCAGAGGTGGAGGTGCAACTATAGACCCTACATACACATGGTTTGCAGACATATGTATCCCTGAGAAGGGTAAAACCGTTAAGGCCTTCTGAGACCAGATGTGGCAGGCACTGGTGCATGACATAAATATAGTGGGTAGCCATAACTGGACAAGACAGATAAGTCACATGATCACTGATTAGTTACTGTATGCCAAGACGAATGCACAGGAAATTGTCAGAAACAAACAGACCCAAGGGGTGGGAGACCAATACAGGTGCTCATCACAAAGGTGGAGAAATTCCTGGTATCCTTCACTGAGGAATGTAGGAGAACCCTCATTACTGGTGGTGGCTTAGATGTGGGAACTGAGCTAAAGATGTTTCTGTAGCGGATACACCACATTATTATCAGCATCGCACATTATGGTAGGACACTGATTTGCAATTTTGAATGATTAACTCAGACAAATTTGTGAGCATATCTGTCATCCAGTGACATCAGGACTGCAACAGCAACAAACTGCACAAGCTATGCATGTATCCACAGGTTATGTATACGATTGACATGTAGCGGTCTGTGTGCCATATATTTGTGGGAGTCACATATATGATCCAGCATTTCCATGGGTATGTTGTCTGTATGTATTCACAGATTCCAGTGGGAGAGACTCCAGCACTATAGGTCAGAATATGCTGATCTCAGCTGGTCAGTGGTGAGTGACAGTGTTGGCACCATGCACATCATCTGATGACACAGAGGCACTATCAGCAGTGCTTATAGGGGATGGTTCGCTTGTATTATCCACTGCTGAGATGGTGGTGGAGGGGTAAAATGAACCTCTAGCATCCTCTGTATTCTGTGCTGGATATCTCATCCATGTTAGCCCCACCAGAGCTACAATGGTGTCACTACCACAGATGGCATCAGAGAGCTGTCATGCCTCCAGGACAATTGCTGACCTGGCTATCACCATTCTCGTTAGTCAGTGGATGTGCAGGTCAGTGATCCAGGCACAGTCTGGCATTAATCAAGCCACATCAGAAATGCTGAATGTGCTGAGTGAACTTCGTGAGGAAATACAGTCACTGCAGAGACTGCAGGACATCCTGCAATGCATGCAGAGTGACATGGTATACAGGGACCTGCAGCAGATACACCTGTTGAGAGCCCTGGTGGCCTAGTTAGTAGACATTGATGCAGTCAAAAGATATGGGCAAGTGGCCAGCATGGCCATGCAAGGAGACAGATGCCCATTGCATGATCCCACACCAGGCTTTCATAGATGGTACACTGTTATAAAAGCAGCTTCACTGTGTACTCTGCCCATGGCTGTTTCTGCCTCTAATCATGGACAGTCTTATGGATGTGAGTCCTGCATTTCATTGCTATCACACTCCCCTGAAGCCCTACACCAAGAAATATCTACCCATGCAGTTTGACCTAGTCACAGATGCTGACATTTTAGTGAATCATCAATAGAAAGGACCACAGTGACATTCTTGCACATGCCTGTGACATGGTATATCATCCTTTGTTAAGGACATTTCCAGTCCTGACACTGCAGCACCACAAGGTACACTTAGCCAGAGTGCCACACATGGAAACTCCACCTCATTGCCAGAATGTATGATCCCTGACTCCCTCAATCTCCTAGCATTGTGCGTGACTTTGACATCCACCATCCATAATTCTTCCACCTATGTTAGTGTCACCATACCCCACCTCACCTGATGATGACTGTGCCTTGCCCACTCCTCTGATCTCGGGTGGGTATGGTAATGTTTTATGTATACAGTGGCCAATCAGTTCCCTGTACTGCATGCCCTGGGTGTATTATTGCATCTGTGCTGTCCTTGTCATGGCCTATAGGTGTGGACTAGATGATGCCTTTTTGCCAGTGTTATGATGTATTTTGTCCATCTTTGCCACACATATGGTACTCCTGTAGCTGATTCCTTTGACGACTCCTCATCTGACACCTACAGTGATGCCACAGGTGCATCCTGCAGTGCCACAGTGTCAGTACATTGTAATTGCTGTCAAAGCATTATGTTATGCAGTGTGGCACAGACCACAGATATCTAGTGGCAGGCCTCTGGAGCACACTGCAGTGTGACAACAGATGTATCCAAACAGCAGAAGTGGACCTTCAGAACTCATGTTCAATAATGTTTCTTGTCTGTGACGGTGTGGGGTTCTACATTATGTTCACCACTGTCTGGGCTTCAGATGGGGGGCGTCAGCCACAGATCCACAGTATATACATTATGAGGGGCCTACTACCTATTTTCATGGGACCCGCATATTGAGGACTCTGCGAGTGGCAATGTGTGCATTTACCAATTACATTACCCCGTAGAAAGTCACCCCACGTAAAATGCCGGTATAGGTCATTCATTCAATCAAATCATTGTGTTAGTCATGTGACATGCAATGTGAAATCTTCAATTATTTAAGTGAACGTAAAGTGTATTGGTTTATTCTGATGAAGTTCTGACTTACAGAGTGGACAAAAGTGCTTAAGGTTCATGATTAAACAGTTCATCTATCTGAAGGTGTCATGGTGGTTTTCAGTATTGTTTTGGTTTACAATGCATGTTATAAAGTTATTTTTGTTTGGTGCTTAGGATTGCTTGCTGCCTTTTCCCTGTTGCTTCCCGGGATAGATTCTGGCTCCCTATGCCCTTTGAATTAGATAAAATATAGAATGACAATATATGTATGGATGGATAGATAATGAAGCATGCATGGATTTGTAATGTAGTCGATGTCAACTGGGATTCAATAGGTAAAATATTCAAGCAAGAAAAAGCTTTTAAAAAATATATGATGATTCACTTTGTTCTGTCATCAAGACCTGTTGATGTCATCATTTATTTATTTACTCACTCACTTACCTTATTTTTTTGTTTATTTATCTGTATTATGCTTTTATTATCCAGGTTATTCCAACTAGCCCTACAACTTAATCTCGGGGAGACTAGCGGTTATATTTGTAATGACTAGGGAAAGTTTGGCTAGGACACCAGAGAAATGGTGAAATTAAAGTAACACTGGTGAAATTTGTCATTTTGTTCATATTGTAAAAAGATGTGTATAAAATGTACATATTGTATTGCAAACAATTACTTAATTGACAAAACACATTTTTTTTCAATAAAGGCAGTGGGATCTTTTACATCCACCTGAGCTACCAGCAGATCAGGCAGCTCGGACCTTTAATGTCTTACCTAAATAATAACACACTCAGGAATGCAACACCCCCTTCTGCTGATACACAGTGCCAATATTGGAAAAGTGACTCCAAGTACCTGATGTGTGAGTAGAACCCACAGTGTTTTGATTTTCCAGCATCAAATCCCTCAGTTTGCCATTGACAAGTGAAACATTCATTAGTGCATTGATATGTTTCTAGAATGACCTAGAGAAAGAAGAGTCGTTTCTTTTTTTTTTTTTTTTTGTTTGTTTGTTTGTTTTTTGCAAGGTAGGTGAATATTCTGTCTTCATTGTTTTGGCACCTTTCTTGATTCACTTTCTATGAATGTAGTATGTCAACTAACCTTGGGGGCCATGTAAGGTTTATATTTGTGAGTTTCTACTTTGTCTTGTTGACAATAGCCTAAATCAAATGTTGACTATACTAAAAGATCATCACCCATGGACCCCCTCAAACATACAGTCTGCCACACTATTTTCATGGTGTGCCACTCTTCCAACATTCCTGTAAATAACTGTAGTGGCAATTGTTGTAAACATTATAACACTCTGCAAACACAACACAAATAAGAAACTTTGCAGTAGCATCATAGTTGCTACTTAGTGATTGACTCCCCAGATGGAGTGCAGCAAATTTAATATAACGGCTTGCTTGCTTACTTTCCTATGAGTTGCAACCAAGTTCTAGAGTGCCCTCCATTGGAAGTCCCTGCTACCTGTAGAGTTTAAGGGCAAGGGGGAAGAGGAAGTAGGTTGTAGGTTGCCGGGTCTTCTTCTGTATCATACATGCACATGTTCACATCTATGGGCAATCCACCTTATGCAGTCTTTGTGAGGAGACTGGAGCACCCAGATAAAACCCATCTGAATACAGGGAAGACATGCAGACTGCACACAGAAGGCACCTCAACTGAGAATCGAACCAGAGAACCTCCTGCTGTGAGGCAACAAGGCTAATAATTGCAACACTGTACAGTTACAGTTTATTTGCTTATCTGTTTAAACAAAATTAACAGTAAATGTGTGTAGCCTCTAAGTTGTGTTTTCCATTATACTTTTTGCAAGGGGAATCGGTGCCAAGAAGTAACTAGTGGTTACATGTTGCCCCACCTTACAAATGGTAATATAAAAAATGCAGTCTGTAGATATTGCTTCCTTATGATCTGCTTGTGTTGGGAAGCATCAGATACCTATGCATGCACTGTATTCACACTGCAAAGCACATATAGCCCAGCAATCTTAACAGTTATTACAGTATATAATTCCATGGTCATACTTTGATCAGTTGCCATTTTTCATGCCTTTGAATAGTATATTTTATCAAGATTGCTTGAAATGCATGCAGTATAATATACTGGCAATATACTTTATGGTAAGTACAAGATGGACAGATTGTCTTCCTAATCGATTGTTTTGTGCTTTCTCAGACTGACTGGTTACTGCTAGTAAGGTCTGTATGTCATATTTATTCATTATTTCAGCATTCTGTCTATATTTCTTTCTTTCTTTCTTTAGTACTACACTACCCAATGAAACTTTCAAGTAATATGGAGATCTATTTACAACAGGTGTCTTTGGGTAAATTTATAGGGTTTATGTAGACCTGTCTGTCAGATGTTTTTGTGTGTGTGTGTGTGTGTATGTCTGCTCACATGCTCACATATAAATGTGAGTCTGTCTGTTTGTATGTCTTTGTTGATGACGTATGACAGAAATAAGCAATGAAGCCATGCATACTTCTTAAACTCTTAACGTAAGAAATCTGGATAAAGCCTAAAATAATGGTGGACAAAGGGCCAAAAATAGGGACAAATTTTAAATATTGTGCTTATACATTTAGGCGGTTGCTAGAAAAATAGGATTTGTGCTAGCATGCTTGTTCTTGAGGATATGAAGTCTGAAACTCAAGTGTATGTCATTTACTGACTTCTGTCCTCAGTGAGTTGCCAGAATACTGCAAGTTTTATGAAGAAAAGACCAAAAATATGAGGCAAAAATCTGGACATTCTATGAAAATCTGGACAATTGAGAGGTGTGCATAAAAAGAACAAGTGGTCAACAAGCAGAACACAAATCTGGAACCTGATGGTGCTCAATTTGTTGTGTGACATGACTTATGAGAAGCTGGTTTAGACAGCAATAGTGCTTCTACCGTACAGATTGTATCTTTTATATTTATCTGGAGTCACTGAGGCTGGTGACCTGTGTGTGTGTGTGTGTGTGTGTGTGTGTGTGTGTGTGTGTGTGTGTGTGTGTGTGTGTGTGTGTGTGTGTGTGTGTGTGTGTGTGTGTCTTCATATACATCCTCATCTATAGAATGTTGCACCAGTCAGCACTTCTCCCACTTATATTTACACCAATGCACTGCCAGGTTTGGTCTTTCTAAGGACAGGATTTTCTGCCCTTTCTTCTCGGAAAAAAAGAAAATTATCTAGATTAACAGGTGTATGTTTTATTCCTGGAAGGCCTGTAATGATTGTGTGCTGAATGTTACAAACTGATATCACAAATTACTTCTGAGTGTCTCTCAAATAGTTTGTCATGTCAACTACAGCAGCACAGCAATGAAATTCAAAAATGTTAAAACACTCTCTCAGTTAAGGAAGGTTTTAGCATTTAAAAATGGGTTCATGAACCCTGATACTGACAAACATTGTGTACAGTGGGGTATAAAAAACACACACAGTGTAGTATGTACACACCACATCGGGACCATGAGTCATAGACATGGATTGTGGCCTTTAATGGTGGTGTACAAATGTCCTTTGTTCTTTATGAACTGCATACAGGAGTACATAGTACACAAAGCATTGTGATCTCTCCATCACAGCACAACAGCTGCTTTACTGTGCTATGTTGCATGACACTGTAGCACAGTACAGTATAAAATGTCTGTCTACAAATGAGTGCTATGCAGGTTTGCCTAGGCCATTTCATAACATGCAATGGATTTTTAAGCCAATGTTGCATTTAGTGTAAAATATGCTGAAAACCAGTTTGAATAATCTTTGCACTGTCATTCAAAAGACAAAGGAAGGCTAAATCAAACAATAGCTCATGTCCTGTGTAAAAGCTCTGATGCACTGCTAGTCCAGATTACGCATTTACTTGGACATCCCTTTTAATGAGAAGACAGAACAGAGCATGGTCATTATGCACAGCACTATCTAGCTAACCATAGCAAGGTACCACTTATTACGTATTTCTTAACTCCTGCAGCATTTTTTAATGCAACTGTTCATTCTGCTAATGATCATACCTAATGAATACCACAGCGAGAAAAAAAGATGACAGAAACTCTTTGTACTCTTCTGTGTTATATTTAAAGTATGACATGGTACTGCTTCTGTGTTTTTAATCAGGATATTTCAATAGATGCAATTCATTCTCTTATAACCAGACTTTGCAGAAATAAATGTAGATTCTACTGTGTGACTCCCTCCCTTTCTATCACTGTCCCTGACAATGAACATACATTTTTATTTTTTGTGACTTTGTCATTGATATGAAAAATGCACTACAGATTTTAATACACTGTTTCTTGTTTGCTTTTCTGCTCCTAGGCTCAGCTGCGGGACAGGCTTTTGGCAGTAAGTACATCACAAGATTTATTTCTACTGAGTCTTTTGCAAGTATTTTTGTCATTCTCTGAAATGATTTTCCTTTCATAACATAATTATCACTTGAGCCAAAATTTAATACAGTGCGTAAAAACAACAAAAAGTATAAAAGAGTTCAATAATTTAAAATGAATAATGGCTAACAAATTATGTACTGCTGTCCTTTGAACCTAACTTATTTGAGATATGTCTGTAGATAACCTTATTTTTGTTTTCAGCGACATGCCCATGCAGAAAAGTTGTAATTTTACATTAAAAAAGGATCTGAAACCACAAAATGGAACACTGTCAGCCCTTTTAATTCTTACATATTTCTGTTTGAAAAACTGACGTTTGGGGGGTGGGCATATTCTATATAATTATTCGGCTTAACTATAAGTTAAGTTCAGGACTGGATTCCAAAATAATTGTGTTCTGAGTAAGACATACCCTGAACTTGCTAATGATGTTTCTGCATAAATGATTTCACAGAAAGGGTTATGAATTACCTTGTTAATATATGCAAATAAGGAACTATGTAAGGCTTGTGGGACAGTTCAAATTGTAAATCAAATTCCAAAAAAAGCAGCAGAGTCAAAATGCCCAAAGATGGTACAAGTTAAAAGTAGTGGTGCATATCTTTACAATTATGCATGCCACCATGGAGACCACATGCCAGCGATCCAAATAAGCAACCAAAAGTGTCCAAGCAATAAGCAAGTAGGTTCCTAAGCCTTTCATGATGTTTTCACTGTTTTGGTTTATGATATTCTTTTGTGAGTTATTTATTTACTTTTGCTGACTTAGTAGCTACTGTTTTATCTAGGTGCTAGTTGCTGAGTGTGTTGTGCACTGGTGACTATGGTAAGCATCTATTACTTGGGCTAAAGTTCAGGGGAGTTTGTTTTGTTCTGTGGTTTCTCTTTTTCTCATCTCTGTTGCCTGCTATTATGTATTACAGATTTTCTGATTTGTAGTTTGGCTTGCTGTCAGTATATTAGCATCACCATTGTAAAGTAAACAGGAATGCCACATCATACCGGCTTCTGTGGTCTCTGCATTCTGATGCCACATGTCATGTTTTTTCAGCAGTTACATGGTGCCACCTGTCATGATTTTTCAGCAGTTATGTGGTGCCACATGTCATGGTTTTCAGCAGTTACATGGTGCCACATGTCATGGTTTTTCAGCAGTTACATGGTGCCACATGTCTTGATTTTTCAACAGTTACATGGCTCCCTATTGGGATGTTGGCACTCAAAATGCAGAGTGCTGAAAAGCTGAAAAAAAGACTGAAAAACCAGAGAAAGTGAATCTCAAAAATCACTTTTCTCTTAAAATTTCTTTTTGTCGGGAGGACCCCCCCCCCGCACCTCCTCTGAACTTATTTATACCAACTCTGAGATTGCCAAGAGGAATATTCTGAGTAATGACATCTCGGGCTAAGTATATGTAAGTCAATTCTTTTGGTCATTCAGTCTCTGCATTTCAGGACTCATTCTAGTGGGTCTTGACATTTCAAATGGTCACCCAGCTACACTGTAAGTTGTGTATGATTGTCTTTCATACACACCACGCATATCTTGGGTATTCCACGATCCCCTTTGCCTTATTTTTGCACCGTGTAGCTTAACTCTGTCCATAGAAGGGATTTGTTATCTGCTGATTACAATGACAGATGTCATAATACACTGAGCACTTGTAATGAAACTCCATTATGTTACTAAATCTCATTAAGTAAAAGTCTTGCAGCTTAACGGTTTGGGGCAGAGTTGTAAAATGGTTACTCCTTGGAGATGTCTCCTCCAACTATCCACACATTCCAACACATTCAAGGTACTGTGCCACAGTAAACTGCTCAAAGCAGCTGTTCCTTTTAACAGACAGGGTCCAAAATGTGGTGCTGCTTCTGTAATCCAGGGACTAAGAATGAATAGGTGCAGCACACCTGAAAAGTCAGGTGTGCACTGATGCAAACCATAAGTAATATTAATGGTTATATAACCAGAAAGCACTATGAAAACTCAGGATAAACTCAAAAGAAAAAAATATACAAACGTGTTGGACATTAAAAATGGTAAACAATATGATGCTTTATATAAACATATTACTGAGTATAAGGAACATGCATTTGGTTTCTTGGTGATACAACAGCTTGTCCCCGATATTCAAGGAAAATTTTTACCTGAACATTTTGAATTATGTGAATTAAAATGGCAACTAAGGCTAAATGCTTTTGTGTATCCTGGGCTGAATGAATACACTAGTATTAACTGCTTATTGAAACTTAAACATATTGAGGGTTAAAGAATTTCAATTGTTTTAATTGCTTTTAATTGGAATGTGATTGGTTCATTGAATAAGGTATTTTAATTGGTAAAGTAGGATGGTTCTTTGTTCTGATGAAGTCCCAAGTGATGTTAGGGAATGAAAGCGCTTAACTTGGCTTTTACCTAATAAAGAGTATTGTTCAAATTGGTGGCCTGTGGTGGCTGTTTCTTTTGAGTTAATATCAATGGTTATTTCCCACAATAATAAGGTATGTCCCCAAGTCGAAGATGTGGGTCATGTTTTCAGTCACATAGTGATGTTTGGTTGTCTTAGGGCACTAGTGTATGCACTGTATGCCCTCGCTTGGCCTTGCATCCATTGACAGTGGTCATCCCTTAGAATTCAAAGACAACTGAAGAGGCACCTGAACATTATGGAGCCATCAGTGACCATACCAGTATGTGCAAGTGTATATATTTAGCTGTGTGTGTGTGTGTGTGTGTGTGTGTGTGTGTGTGTGTGTGTGTGTGTGTGTGTGTGTGTGTGTGTGTGTGTGTGTGTGTGTGTGTGCATGCATGTGCACACGTGCAAATGTGTACAAATAATGTCTAAGACACTATGTGCCTCAATCTTCTATTTTATCTCCTGCAGTCTATATGTATTTGTAGTCCACGTTACTTGTTTTGTTTCCACGCTATATTCACTGATCTATAACATACTTGTACACATGTGGCTCCCATAGTGAATCCATGCTACACCGTCACAAATACCATGAGCCTTTCATTCACCCTACCACAGCACCATATAGACCCTGCCAGGGAAGTTCTAGAAAGTTTCACATGGTATTTGCTGAAGCTCAGATAACACACTGCATTCACAGTGTGACTTATACAGAATGTACGTTAGTCATGTTATATTACAGGGGCGCAGTCACAGTGTGGGACTCCTATTTAGTGTAACAGTGCTGTTCTCTTCATACTGCTGCATGGCAGTGGGGTGGGGGGTCAGGGTCACTGCTGACACATTTGGTCAGTGATTCTTTTTCAGAAGAAAGGCTCATCTTTGCTACCCTGGAACAGCACCTCAAAAAAGATTGTTTTTGTTTTTGTTTGTTTCTTAGCATTTCTTTTATTTTTTTTACAGAAAGAAAACATAATATTTTACTATTATGATACAACTGACACAAAGCAGACGTCAGGTATAACTCCATTTTCATATGTTTTTCTAACTTCTAAGAAATAAAAAAATGGACAGACAATATCTTTGACGACCATTTTAATGTTGTAAAAAAGAAAACCTGTAGAACAGCAAAATCATTGTGGAGTCTTATGGAATGTAATCAATCATAAAATTAGATTCCAGCCAAAATGTAGGATACCAAATGGGCTAACAGTGTTCCAAACATATTATCTATAAATAATCTATGAGCAAGAAATGATTAGTCAAGTATGTAAGACTCATAAAAACAGTCACAAATAATTTTAAATTTGTTTAAGCAAGATTGGAAGCTGTCTGCATTTCGTTATTTATTTTTCTCATATTTTAATGTGATGTTATCTGTAACTGTCCTTAGATGTCTATCCAACGTTCAACAGTTTTTCCACAGTTTTGCTCATGTTTAGTTTTCCACGACTAGATGTTTGTGACAAATGTAAGGGGTCCCTAGCAAAAGGAAATGCCTCCAGTCCTTAGTTACTCACCTATACTGTACTTGATGTGTCTGATTTTATTTAACTGTTGTATTTTTGACTCTGAGCACTTCCTATAATTTCTCCCCTCATAGTGTCACAGGTTACCCGTATCAGCAGGAATGATGCCACAGCCCCTAGCCCACTCCAGAGCCAGCAGACAGGTGCGATGCAGTAAAAGTGTAGTGAGATGATCTAAAGGCATAGAATAACCATAGAGAGTAGCTATCGCTTACATGTTTGCATTCACTGTTAGTCTGCTGTAGTTGTAGAGTAATTTGTGAAATAGCCAACCACGCTGTCTGATACTGGTAGTGCAGAAGTGGTGTAGAGATAGTATATGTAGATAGACGTCTGTCTGCGAATAGTATGCATTAACATTTTAATATAGTTTGTTCTGTCAATGGTTTGGGATTGCTCTTCTTTATACATACATACATATATCTATAGAAACAGACTCGCACACACTGAAACTAAACTAATATGATTTTCTTGAATATTGGAATTCTTCCAGTAAAAGCTCAGTGCAATATTCAAACCATATTTATAATACACAAGAATTATTTTTTAATAGAAAACAAGCTAGCAAACCACAGCATTTCTGAGAATGCATTTTATAAATGAAAGATATTTTTTCGCATTTTCTGTGTCTTAAGGTTTGATAGGGAGGTATTAAAGAAGTTTGTTGTGTAACATATTTAAGGTTTGTCTGTGGCTCTATAATTGTATAATTAGTGAAACTCATAACACATCTGTTAAAAAAAAACATTCTGTCATTGTCATTTACAAATATGAAAGTGTGAAACCAATCTTATATTCAGCACATTATGATATGATATATGCAGTTTACAATTATAGACATGTTTATGTTTGGTTATGTCTGTTATTAGGTTTAGTAAGGCACTCCAAATGGCAAACTTGATGTGCATGTGGCTAAAATGTACAAATCCGGTTGCAACCACAATGCTTAATTAGTATAATTGAAGGAAGAAAGTTATTTGCTTAATGCATACATCTCACTTTGTCTTACATAACATATACACTGGTGCAGGATGTTGCCAATGACAAAGGTACTCAGTGGTAGATCATTTTATGGACACTTGGATTTGGACACTGCTGCTAAATACAAAGAGCTTGAAGTAAATTAAGTACTAATCTGTGATACCACAGTCTGTGTGCATCACGTGGGTAGGTAGGTATTATCCTGAGCTATTACTGAGGCATTTTTGGAATAAGGAGATATTTACCTGCACAGAAAAACTCAGACGTCATTGGTCATAGTTTGCTTCAGACCTGCATGCCAAGGCTCAACATGATGCCTGAGCTCCCCGCTCTGGTAAGTATTTTTAAATGTCATTTATGAAACTTTACTTTTAATGTCAGTAAAAGTTCTGAATACAAAAAGGAAGAGATTTTTTCCATAGGTGATGGACTTGCTGGATCACAATATTGACTCTTTATAATACAGCAGATATAATCAGCTGCAGATATCACGCTCTGTGGCCTTGTTAAAGGTGTTTGAGGTCTTGTGATATATATGGATGAAGGTCTGATTATGCCTCAAATGACACAGGTTTAAATAATGGCTTTCAAGCTGGAATAGCCTCCTGAAGGAAGGAGAAATGAGTGAGCAGAAGCTACATGCTTGCCTTCCTCAGGAGGAGGATTTGTGCAGACCCTGTTCTAAGAATGACACCTAGTGATGGTTGATAGCTCACAAGTCATATACTGTTATGGAACCATGCACAATAAGTCTATCAATGTGGCATTGGGAGGGCATAAGCATGTCTGCAAAGCAGGGTAGCTCTAATGCATGCCTTGAGTGTGCTCCACTGCAGTAAGTAAAGGGTACAGCAAAGAAAAACATACAGCAAAATAACAAGCCAGTCAGTTTGACAGGCCAGCAATGGTCAGCTCTTTCTCCAACAAGCGCTGACTGTGACCAGCTTGGAAAGGGGAACAGACTGATCAGTAAGGCAGTGGGATGGGTCATATGGCTAAGTAGGTAGGACAGAAAAATAAATTTTATAAAAAAGTTAAGGTTATGAATCCATTTCATAGATAGGAATCCAAAATATCTTCTTTCAGCTTCCCAAAAATGAACCCTGTATACCCTGTATGGAACTGAGTGGACAGCTTCCCAGAAATGAACCCTGTATAACCTGTATGGAACTGAGTGGACAGCTTCCCAGAAATGAACCCTGTATACCTTGTATGGAACTGAGTGGACATTCGTCTTGCTTCATTTTTTTCTTTACTGGATTCAATGCAATTTTTTAGGGTTATTTAAAAGTTGCTTCTTGTTCTATCTGAGCTCTTGCGCTATCTACAGCTATAACTGTATATCTATCTATATCTTTATATTTATATATCAGGTCTACTTCAGAATCTCAAAATACTGAAAACTCAAAATAATGATGGCATTTGCCCCTTCTCAACTGTTGTGCGATCTTGGAGTTGGTATATATAATTAGCAGGGGGTGTGGGGGGAGCAGCCCCCTGCATTAAAAGTGTTTTCAGTATTTTGAGATTCAGTCTTTTGTTTTTTCAGTCTTCTGAAGTAGACCCATATATCTATATATATATACATATATATATATATATATATATATATATATATATATATATATACATCTCTTTGTAAGGTGACGGAGAAAGAGAGGTGAAATAAAACAAGCTTATGTCTGCTGTAAATGTTTTTCAGTGTCCAACAGGCACTACTACAGCTCTGGAATTATTTGATTAATTGTACAGTTTTAACACACTCAGATATTTCTACTTAGTTTTTATCATTCACTTTCTTTGGTACTAAGTGTTTTATGTGATATATTAATATAGGAATAATGCCCTGGAGAGGCAGGAGTTATAACAAGATTTACTCATTACTGGCCCAGTTTATTCCTGTGGGCAAAGCCCAAGGGTGTCAAAGCTCAGCCCAGGAGAGAAAGAAATGTAGCCATATCGACATACTATTAACTTATTGTTTTCGGTTCTTTTTGTTTAGCCAGTTATCTGTACGGTACTTATAGGTTCATAGATAAGTACTAGGCTAGCTACCCTTGAAAGCCATTTTAAGCCTAACAAGTTTCACTTTTTGTGTTCAAAATAACCTATCCCATTTGGTTATAGATTGGCTTTCCCATCCCATGGTTGATTATTACATATTAGCCCTACCAAGAATAACTGAGATCATACCATAGATAATTTGAGGGTACCCATATATGTGATAAAGCATTTAAGAGCTGTCTCTGTTCATTAGCAGAATGGAGCCAGTCCTGGGGTAAATTTTCTGCTTCCCATCCATAGATGGATGTTGTGGTTGCATATGGATATAGATGAATTTTGTTTTATGTGGATGTTTTGTTCCACAGCAGTGGTACCCTCTGCAAGATGTACCTTTCCCTCCAAACCATTCTGTTCATGTTACAGAAAAGGTGCTTAACAGTCACATTGACTGGATTACTATAGCAATAACCCAGGACTGGGTGTGGGTAATGCTGGATTTACCCACGGTTGGTGTGGTTTGGTCACGAGGGTGAAGCCCGAGTGGCCAAACAAAGACAACCGTGGGTAAATCCAGCATTACTCACACCCAGAAGTGGGTTATTGCTATTATACAATGACATTGTTTAAGAAAAAAAATAATTACTTTTCTTAAATAATGGCATTGTATAATGCCTCCTTGCTGCCCTTCCGCAGCTGTCTGGTATTCCGTGGAAGTTCTGATGTACTGCGCATGCATATGCTTACACAGTACATCAGAGCTGTGGGCGGAAGCAACGGAGAAAGCAAGATCTTCGTTGCTTTTTAAAAACTCTCTCGCTATGTTAAAGGAGTTTAACATAGCAAGACAGCTTTAAAAAAAGCAACGGAGAATCTCTGCTGCTTTTTTTAAAGCTGTCTTGCTATATTAAACCCATTTAATATAGTGATACACCTTTAAAAAAAGCAACAGAGATAGGAAGATGAAAAAATGCCAAAGTAGTCCGTAAATTGGTAGCACCGTTTAATTACAAGTTCTGTAATAACACACTAAGCGCTTTCACCCATCCAGTCCGTGGGTTTCATCAGAGTAAAAAAACAATGAAAGCCTTTTCTTTTATTACAAAGCAAACCAATCTCTATACAATCACATTTCCACTCCAATCAAGTTAAAATTCCAACAATTAATTGAATAAATTAATAAAATAATTAATTAAACAATACAACGCCTCCTTAATATACAATAAAATATTGAATAAAACAGTCTTGTACTAAAATTAATCCAGTCAACGTTCCTGTGTCTAGTCAGTTGTTATACAAGACTAATAAACTGAACAAAAGTGTGTTTATAATAGTTAATAGTTGATAATTAATAGTTGATAGTTAATAAATATGTCTTTATAAAAATATATATATATATGTAATTAAGAGTACTAATACTAAAAACTAAAATTAAAATTGTTAAAAAATATATATATGTTCAGTTAGAATTGTAAATATGCAATCTTTGAATAGATAATACAATTTTTGTATATTGTTGTGTTGATTTGTATGTGTACTCCTTTTATTTGGTTTAATATACCTAATAAAATGAAGTTCATCCTTAATGAATTTGAAAACTTGTTTAGATACAATATGATTTGTATTTTAAAATACTAGAAATGGAGATGTGTTCATTAATGCCAGGTGTGTTGCTGGCATTAAGTCTGAGTTGCCATGAACATTCCCTTGTTTCCAGTAAGTTATTCACATCTCCTTCTTTATTCATATTGTCTGAGATCCTATCGATTACAAAAAATATGAACCTTTTAAAATCCAGACATTTTGTACTATGTAGGTATAGGGAACTTGTTGTCTTCTTGTTTTTGATATCTCTATTGTGTTCCATTATACGCTCTCTTAACTTCCTTATAGTTTTACCTACATAGTACGCTGGACATGATAAACAGGTTGCTAAGTATACCACCATCTTGGTATTACAATTGACATGTCCTGGGCATCTAATAGATCTGTTAAAATTGTGTATCATAACATAGGGACCATCATTAATAAATTTACATGTTCTACATAACCCACATTTTCTCATTTTTGAATTCCTGTAGGGTGGGTTATTTTCAAAGTGTTGTTTCAAATTCTTTCATATGTTCATAGGTTCATAGGTTTGTACTAGGCTATCAGCCCTAGGGCCTATACAAGCCTAGCCATAACAATTCCCTGGCTATTTATTCCCACACTATTTACTTCCCTGGACCCCTGTCTAGCAGGGCAACTGACGTGATCCCCGGGGTGAATTTCCTTTCTCCCATCCAATCGTCAAGGTTCCTTTTGAAGAGGACCAAAGAGGCACTCTGCTTGACATGTATGGGCAATCTATTCCAGAGTCTGGGGAGTCTCTGGGTCAGGAACCTATCCCTCCAGCATGTTTTGTTTATTGTGATGACAAGGTTTAGATCCCTGGAGCGTGTGGCTCTGAGGGATTGGGATTTCTTTAAGTGTAGCATGTCCAACAGCTCTGGGTTTGACATGGCCTTATTTGTTAAGCAAAGATCGCCTCTGAGTAGACGATATGCGACAGAGTATAGCTGGAGTTTTTTAAGGCGGTCAGCATAGGGCATCTGCTTTAGGCCTGTGATTCTTTTAGTGAGGTATTTCTGTGACCTTTCCAGTTGTTGCAGATATCTTGAGAGGTACATAACAAACGGGGCATTGTATTCTATAATGGGTCTAATGAGGGATGAGTACAGTGGGACAATGACCTCCTTTTTTCTGGATGAAAAGCCCTTAGTGATGAGGTGTGCCACATAGAAGGATTTCCTGACTGTTGTGGCGATGTGGTTATCGAAGGTGAGACCAATGTCCACCTGTGTCCCTAAGTTTCTTATCAAACTTTCGGTGTTTAGTGTACTGCCACCTATATGGTATTTCATGGATATATGTTTTTTTCCCAAAGGGGATAACTATACACTTCTTGGCATTGAGCTTGAACCATTGGCTCTGGCACCAAGCGTCTGTTTCTGTAAGGCCCTTTTGTAGAGTATCCACATCATTTGGGGATTCAATAATGGCTCCCAGTTTACAGTCATCTGCAAACTTTGTTATCCAGAGTCCCTTAGTGTTGGCCTGTACTTCAGAGAAGTAGATGCCAAACAAAAGCGGTCCCAGGACTGAACCCTGAGGTACTCCACTTGTCACTTGCCTGGAGCTGGATTTGGAGTCGGCTACTTTTACAGTGTGGGTTCTATCAGTAAGCCAGTTAGCAACCTATTGGGTGATGTAGGGATTAATGCCCAGCTTAGTAAGTTTATCTATGATTCCAGAGTGGGGGATGGTGTCAAAGGCCTTGGCAAGGTCTAGATAGGCTGTGTGGACCACCTTACCCTTGTCCATGGCTCTGGAGACTGATTCAAAGAAGTCAATCAAGTTCAAGAGACAAGATCGGAAATTCACAAATCCAAACTGGGTGGGGTCCAGTGTTTGAAGGTTGCCAATGTCTTTGTTTATAAGTTCCATGATAATACGCTCCATGACCTTGCAGATAAGGCTTGTCAGACTGATGGGATGGTAGTTTCCGGGATCCAAGGTGGATCCCCCCTTGTGGAGTGGGATAACTGTAGCTGTGCGCCACTCAATGGGCATGAAACCTGAGGTGAGGCTATGATTAAACATGACACTTAGGTGAGTCGCCAGTTCATATTGTAGTTCATGTAGTACACAGCCCGGGATGTCATCTGGTCCCATGGATGCTGTATTCTTAGCTTTGGAGAGTGCATTTTTTACCTGTGTGGCCGTTATTACCAGAATTTGGCAATCTTCCGGTATTGAGATGGGCCATTTAGGGGGTGAGAGGGGGGTGAAGTTGGCACTGAATCGATCTGCCAGGATATTGGCAATATCCTTTGGATCAGTATATTTAATGCCATTCTGTTTTAGCCCAGAGTAGATCTGAGCATTGCCATTTAGATTCTTGACATAGTTATAGAATGCCTTGTTGTTGTCTTTGGAATCTTTGGCAATTTTATTTTCATAACTAGCTTTGGAGGATTTTATGAGGGATCTCAGTTTCTTACTGAGGCTGGTAAGGAAGTTTTTTGCATCCTGGGATTTTCCTCTTTTCTGCAACAGTTTCTTCCTTTTGTTGTAAAGTTTGTTTATGGCAGGGGACCACCAGATTGGCTTTTTTTTGGATGAGAGCATCTTGGTTCTATTTGGGATGGCACGATTTATGCATGAGTGGATGTGCTCATACAGTGCCTTAGTGTAGGATTCAGCAGTTGAACTTTCAGCTCCCGTCTGTATGGGTGTCATGAAGTTTGTCACTTTTGACTTGAGTAGCATGAAGTTGGCTTTGGAAAAGTTTTTTGTGGAGGTTTCCTTACGGGGGGGGGGGGGTGAGATGTGGATGTTAAGGGTGATTAGCGTATGGTCAGACATGACTAATGAGGGGGTGACCATAGGTGTGGAGCATCGATTTCTCATGTTGGTAATGACCAGGTCTAGGATACTGGAGCCCCTGGTGGGACTATGGATTAGTTGATCCAGGGCATTGGAATTTATGAATTCCAAGAACCGTTGGGCAAAGGTGTTGGTACATGAGTAGCTTTCCCAGTTAATGGCAGGGTAGTTAAAATCACCCAGTATTAGGGTGTTTGTTTCTAGCTTAATATTTTCCAGTATGTTTAGAAAGGTGTAGTGAGAATCTTGGGGTATGGTGGGGGATCTGTAGCAAGCTACAATTTGGATTGCAGTCTTACCTAGTGTTAGTTGCACCTGGAGAATTTCAGACGCATTGTGTTGGGCAACTAGCCTGGTGGTGTGAATATCCTTGGTGAATATTGACACTCCTCCACCTTTAGTGTTTCGGTCCTGCTTTGGTGGCCGAAAAGTGTGGTAAGAGTTGTAGCCTGGTATTGCAGGGGTGCTCTCTGGAGCCTTGAACCAGGTCTCAGTTAGTGCACAGATATCGATGTTCTCCATTTTTAGGAGTGCCTCGAGAGAGTGCATTTTGAGGTTTAGACTTCTAGCATTGAGTAGCATTACCTTCAGATTTTGCATGCTTGTACCTGTTACGGTGGCGGTTTTGTTCTTTGAACTTTGCCTAAAAAAGGCACTATAGGGGTGGCAAGAGCCTTAGCCAGTAACCTGAATCCCAGAGGCGACAGGTGCAGACCATCTCTGGCAAAGCATCGTGGTCTGTCAATCATGTCGTCCCGGGCAGACAGATACTGGATCCCCTTTGAATGACACCAGATGCTTAGCCAATTGTTGAAGTCAATAATTTTGTCCTTATATTGTGGTATCATTCTGGGTGAAGGCAGGATGCTACTCAGGGTTAGGGTCATACTTGCCTGGGCCACATGATCTGAGAGCTCTTCCAGGTCTCTTTTCATGTAGTCCAGGGAGGTACGTCTCAAGTCATTCACTCCAACATGGACAATGACAGAGTCATATTTGTACTTGTTGTGGAGTGACTTGAGTGCATGCGTTATGTGGCGGATCCTGGCACCCGACAGGCAGCTGACTGTAATTTTCTCCTTGTTCAACCTGGTGAGAGGGACATCAGTGTGCCGGACTATAGAGTCACCTATGACTAAAGTGTTAGGTACATTGTCTTGCCTTAGGGGCTGTTGCTGGGTGGCACATGGGTGTTTTGAACTATGTGACACTTTGGTTGTGATTGGTGTTTGTTTGCGTTTCAGCTTCAAAGGTCCTTGTTGTTTGGGCAGGTTACAGTTAAGGGCCTCTGCATATGTGGATTTAGTGTTGCTATATGTGGGTGTTGGTGGTGCGGGTTTAGAAGGGCTATGTGTTGCTTGAGGTGTAGTGTGGGTGTTAACCTTCTCCTCTTGACTGTCTAGCACAATCTTGGGTGGAGAGAGCTTTGCTTCCATTTTGGCTATGTAAGTGCATCTCTCACAGGTTGTAGTGTTGGGTGGTAGGAGGAGAGGGTTGTCTGTGTACATGAGGCAATTACTGCATTGCCCCAGTATGCCCAGATTCACCAGGTGGACAGGAGAAATCACCGGAAGCTGACCCGTGGACATGCCTCGTTTGATGCTTTTTTTTTTTTTTTTTTGTAAAGCACAGGAGCTGTTTTCCCTTACCTTAGCAAGGTACTTTGCAATTATAGGCTGTTTAGTTTCCCCTACTGTATGTAATACTGGGGTAGTTACCTAAAATATTCGTAATGTCCACTTTATTATAAAATACTTTTTCCCATGCTTCTTTTACTGTACTAATTATTGTATCTGTGGTCTCATTAAATGGTAATATTAATACTTCTGTCTTATTATTTTTTTTATTTTTATTATTTGTTTTCCCGCTTGTACTTATTGTGTTTCCAAACTTCAAAATGGGTTTAAAGTTCTGATTCCTTTTAACTTTTACTTCATTCCTTGTTTCAGTTAATAGCTGCTGTGGGTAGCCTCTATCCAAGAACATATCTGTGAGTTTGTCTATCTCACTTTCGAATACTACGTCATTACTTATAATCCTGGATAGTCTGACCATTTGGCCCTTCACTAAGTTCCTTTCTTGAAAATACGGGTGACAGCTATTAAAATTATAAACACACTTTTGTTCAGTTTATTAGTCTTGTATAACACTTGACTAGACACAGGAACGTTGACTGGATTAATTTTAGTACAAGTCTGTTTTATTCAATATTTTATTGTATATTAAGGAGGCGTATTGTTTAATTAATTATTTTATTAATTTATTCAATTAATTGTTGGAATTTTAACTTGATTGGAGTGGAAATGTGATTGGATAGAGATTGGTTTGCTTTGTAATAAAAGAAAAGGCTTTCATTGTTTTTTTACTCTGATGAAACCCACGGAGTGGATGGGTGAAAGCGCTTAGTGTGTTATAGAACTTGTAATTAAACGGTGCTACCAGTTTATGGACTAATTTGGCATTTTTTTCTTAGTTTACAGTGTTAGTGTTTTTTGTGATCAGTACAGTTTTCAAGGTTATCCGTTATTCTGGTGGACGGTTTTGTTTTGGAATTTATACAGAATGGAACAACATTTGCAACAGCATTTACAGGTCACGCAACACCTCATAGCTACCTTGCAGGAGCAAGGAATTGGAATCAATTTACGTAATGGATCTAATGGTAACGCTCAAAATGGTAACATTTCATTGACTGAAGCCAAGGAACAGTTGCTTACTTTGCACTCCACACCTGGTACATCCCAAAATGTTCCGTCGGCTAGTGATGGTTCTGGGGGTTTGATTGGAAGTCGAACACAACGCTCGAGAGCAGGAAATCAAGGGCAGGAAGTTCCGCTTCTGAACTCCAGCATGAACACTAGAGACGGCGCAAAACCTAATGGCAGGAGTGATCAGAGGGTTCCTGATATCAAGGACTTGCTCTCAGCTCCAAATTTCCCTACTCCGATTAACAACAGTGATCGGGATATGGGGTGTTTGAATAAACAATTGCAGGATTTTGAAAAAACTTTAAAGAACTTTAAAACACTTCAAATGGATAATGTGTACCTGGAGAGGTCCTTGGAGTTAAAACAGGTACCTAAAGGACTACGTGTGTTTAAATTACCTTTTGGGTTTGAGGTTAACAGTGAGTTGTTCAATGAACTTTTACATATTTTTGATAATACAGGTATGGAACGGATGAAATTAATAATCAAAAATAACAATTTGAAACTTGCTAAATTAAATGAGACTTTGGTAACTTTAGATAACAGAATATGAAATGACTTGTTGTTTGAATACAACAAACACCGTTTTGATAACATTATTAATGACATGGATAGATTTGTTAATAAGGGCCTAGATATAAAAAATTGTAAATTACATAGGGACAGTCAAGACTATACAAGTAGGAGGGCATATGTACATTTTAGAGAATACAAATGAAACAGAGCATTGACACACAACAACACAGGAACTGATGGCCATAATGTTGATGGTGATGAAACCGTACAGTTGACAGAGAACCAAAATCAAACGAGGAATCATTTTGGTAGGGAAAACAAAAATAAGGATAAAAATATAGACAAAGTTTTTTTAGAGGAACCAGTAGTAAGGAGGTCAGAGCGCATACGGAACCGTTATCAGGGTCAATATCAACAGCAGTACCAGAAGAGGGATAGAAGGTACAGAACAAACTCATATTATTGAATGAACAGATTAATACACCATTTAACAAAGATGTTAGAATGGTGGGGAATGAAACTAATACATTGTTTGATATTAATACAATACAAAATGAGATAACTGAAAATGAGACGGAATTATTGTTTAGGAACAACATGTACAATGACTCATTTTTTTCTGGAAATGCTGAAAATACTGAATTTTCACACGTGTCAAACAGTGATGTTTACCAAGAGTTTGTTTGTGTCACAGTAAGGGAAGGTGGTTTTACAGTATACAATTATACAGACAAAGAATTTTGCAAAAATTATCTGTCACTGTTTAAAAAAGGATTTAGTTATGTTCCTAATTTTAAACTTGACATTGGGAGAATGATGATTAATTTAAAACTATACACAAGACTATTAAATTTAAAAACGTTTTTTTCAAACAGTGTGAGTAAAAACATTGAGACAGACACCAGATATCTTACATTAAAGAGAACAAGTACTTTTATTCTACCTCAAAATTCAATCATTTACTTGTTTGAAATGTTGTGTGACATACAGATTAGGAGGGTATTAAAAGAACGAAGTGAATTTAAAGACAATTTGACAGCAGCAGAGAGGTTTTGCTTAAGAGAAATAACAACATCTGATAGTTATAGAATAATGAAACCTGACAAAGGGGGAGGGGTAGTGGTGATGACCAAAGTGGATTATTTGAACAAATTGTCAAACATGCTAAGTGATAGTGAAACATATGAAAAAGTTTCAAGATATGAAATGGTTAGAGCATACACTAAAGTGGACTGGCAATTGTACGAATACCTTATGGAAGGTGTGATAAGTAAAGAAGAAAATAATTATCTATTGGTGGAGCACCCGATCACACATTCCATTTTTGGCATACTGAAAATTCACAAAAGTATAAACAACCCCCCCTTTAGACCAATAGTATCAGCAAAAGGTTCAAAACTTGAAGCCATGGCCTACTATATAGATGTGAATTGTAAAGAAGTTGGGAGGAGGTTTCCTCATATTTTAAAGGATTCCTGGCAGTGCTTGGAAGAAGTGAAAGAACATTTAACTTTTATCAACAAGGACACCATTATGGTCACAATCAACATAATTAATTTATTTTTAGTGATACCACACGATCTTGGCCTAAAAATGCTTGAGGCAAGTTTGGAGACACACAGTGACTTACATATGGTAAAACGAAGACTGTTAGTTGAAATGATGGATATGGTATTAACTAACAATTATTTCCAAATGGAAGGTAAATTTTTTAGGCAATGCTCGGGAGTGGCCATGGGAGCAAGATGTGCACCAACATATGCAAATTTAGTTTTAGCACATTGGGAGACACAACAGATATTCACCAGTATGTTTTGGCCCAAAATAACATTGTATCTCAGGTTTTTGGACGATATAATAGTTTTTTGGAAGGGTAAAGAAGAAGAGATTTTGGAATTCGTGACTTTTTTGGAGAGCACCACTTCCTTTTTAAAATTTACGCACAATATTCATAAGGATAGCTGTGAATATTTGGATATTCAGTTTCAGAGGAAGGAAGAAAAAATAGAGTCAAACATATATAGGAAAAAGACTTACTCTAATTCCTTTCTGCATTTTAACAGCTGTCACCCATATTTTCAAAACAGGAACTTAGTGAAGGGCCAAATGGTCAGACTATCCAGGATTATAAGTAATGACGTAGTATTCGAAAGTGAGATAGACAAACTCACAGATATGTTCTTGGATAGAGGCTACCCACAGCAGCTATTAACTGAAACAAGGAATGAAGTAAAAGTTAAAAGGAATCAGAACTTTAAACCCATTTTGAAGTTTGGAAACACAATAAGTACAAGCGGGAAAACAAATAATAAAAATAAAAAAAATAATAAGACAGAAGTATTAATATTACCATTTAATGAGACCACAGATACAATAATTAGTACAGTAAAAGAAGCATGGGAAAAAGTATTTTATAATAAAGTGGACATTACGAATATTTTAGGTAACTACCCCAGTATTACATACAGTAGGGGAAAGAATTTGAAACAACACTTTGAAAATAACCCACCCTACAGGAATTCAAAAATGAGAAAATGTGAGTTATGTAGAACATGTAAATTTATTAATGATGGTCCCTATGTTATGATACACAATTTTAACAGATCTATTAGATGCCCAGGACATGTCAATTGTAATACCAAGATGGTGGTATACTTAGCAACCTGTTTATCATGTCCAGCGTACTATGTAGGTAAAACTATAAGGAAGTTAAGAGAGCGTATAATGGAACACAATAGAGATATCAAAAACAAGAAGACAACAAGTTCCCTATACCTACATAGTACAAAATGTCTGGATTTTAAAAGGTTCACATTTTTTGTAATCGATAGGATCTCAGACAATATGAATAAAGAAGGAGATGTGAATAACTTACTGGAAACAAGGGAATGTTCATGGCAACTCAGACTTAATGCCAGCAACACACCTGGCATTAATGAACACATCTCCATTTCTAGTATTTTAAAATACAAATCATATTGTATCTAAACAAGTTTTCAAATTCATTAAGGATGAACTTCATTTTATTAGGTATATTAAACCAAATAAAAGGAGTACACAAATCAACACAACAATATACAAAAATTGTATTATCTATTCAAAGATTGCATATTTACAATTCTAACTAAACATATATATATTTTTTAACAATTTTAATTTTAGTTTTTAGTATTAGTACTCTTAATTACATATATATATATATTTATAAAGACATACTTATTAACTATCAACTATTAATTATCAACTATTAACTATTATAAACACACGTTTGTTCAGTTTATTAGTCTTGTATAACAATTGACTAGACACAGGAACATTGACTGGATTAATTTTTGTACAAGACTGTTTTATTCAATATTTTATTGTATATTAAGGAGGTGTTGCATTGTTTAATTAATTATTTTATTAATTTATTCAATTAATTGTTGGAATTTTAACTTGATTGGAGTGGAAATGTAATTGTATAGAGATTGGTTTGCTTTGTAATAAAAGAAAAGGCTTTCATTGTTTTTTTACTCTGATGAAACCCACGGACTGGATGGGTGAAAGCGCTTAGTGTGTTATTATAGAACTTGTAATTAAACGGTGCTACCAGTTTACGGACTACTTTGGCATTTTTTTCTTAGTTTACAGTGTTAGTGTTTTTTGTGATTAGAGATAGGAAGATCTCTGTTACTTTTTTTAAAGCTGTCTCGCTATGTTAAACTCGTTTAACATAACGAGACAGTGTGTAAAAAGCAATAGAGATCTCCGTTGCTGTAAAAAAAAGAGTTATACTAATGGAAAAAGTTCGGGCGACCGGACCTTTTGCCATTACTATAACTGATTTACAATGTGAGCGCTGACCAATCAGCATGCACGTTTTGGAATATTAATAGGGGGTCGTTGTATAATTAAATGTTATTTATAGCTCAACACATTCTTTTGCAGCATGTGTATTAGAAAGGGAGTATTCAAGAAAGTAAGCTTTTTGAAATTTGTGTGAATTGCAAAGTGAAATAAAATTGGGTTTACACAATTTAGCTTTGTGCAGCAACAGTGTGACTGAACATTTAGAGAACTAATTGGAGGTTTTACATTAGTTAAAGCTGTGCAAAAGTACTTCTTTCTGTGAAGCGTTTGTGTAGATTTGATGGCGTAACTGTTTCATTTTTTTTCTGGGTATTAAACACTGGAATACATTTTGTTATGTAGAACTTACACTTGTATGTCAGCAATATCATGGTATGTATGTGGAACTGAATGGAAGTTTTGAAGCTGTGTACAAGAACTTCATTTTATGTGTGGAATCTGAGAGTGTCGTTTCATCATTGCTTCTGGACAGCCATCTTAAATGGAGTAAGCTGTGATATCGTATTTCTGGTGCTCAGATATTTTAAGCAGGAATGTTGTAGGGAATGGTCAATTCTGATTGGTTAGAAGGGCTGTTTTATTTGTCAGTACATTGTATAACAAATGGCTTATTTACTAGACAATTTCTTAATATGTAAAAGAAAAAAGTGACATAAATAAAACAATGCCCATGGCTGAACTTTGTGGAAATCCATTCAATATCCATTGGGCAAATGATTATAATCAGAATAAATAACTCTGACATTAACTCTCCTATCATTCTTCAGTAAACCATGAGACAGACAGTTTACTTACTGTACAAGGATAACACTGTATTTCAACAGGAACACTAAAATTTCAGCATGCATTAAGCAGTATATTTTCAGCATAGCTGGCTTTGGTCACCAGCAAACCTCTGTTTTAAGGGATAGAGCAAAATGATGCCATTTCACAGTGTTTTGCTCTGGCTATTCTTGACTGTGTTTTTTATATGTGGAGTCTGCAAACCTTAATTATCTGTGTGTGCCTCTGTCCATGTGCCCTGGTTAACTACAGCACCTCAGAAACATGTGGTAGGTTAAATGGAATTCCTCCAGTTTCCATGAGGGTGAATGTGCAGTGTGTGTGTAAGAAATACCTCTGATCTTTATCTGTGCACATACACACAATCATGCTGAGCCCATACTTATCTATTCTAGGTAGCAGTGAAAAAATGCAATTAGCAGGTCATTATATTTCAAAAGTAAGGCCTAAAATATATTGCAGAAAATTCAGACACTTACATATTCTAGGAGTCTGATGGTCCCCACACCTCAGGCTGTAAATGGATTTTGACTTCGGCTTAGTGGTGGCCACTCCCCTCAAATTAACCCATTCTAAAACCAGCCCTGCTCAGAGATGTGGATCACATCAGTCGCCCTACTAGACAGGGAACAAGGGAAGTAAATATTCTGCGAAGAAATAGCCAGGGAATTGTTATGGCTAGGCTTGTAAAGGCCCTAGGGCTGATAGCCTAGTACCAACCTATGAACCTATGAATGAAAGGTTGCTACAGGTAAAGTGGGGGTTGGGGATTGGTTTGGTCATTGCTTCTTTAATTTTCATCAGAAACAACTTTAGAGGTGTGCACAGGAGGTCATCATAGTTTGCGCTGGGGCTGGGGACAAGGTCATCATTGTTTCTTTTACCTTTCTCACAAACCTCAGAGGTGTATGAAGAAGGTTATTATAGACTGTGTAGGAGCAGTGTGTACTTTTAGGAACAGCAGAAAATGGAATACATTAATGTAGTCATTTTTTTTCAGTTTACTCACAACCACACTTCACACATGTATACAGGTGTCTACCTTTAGGGAGTAAGGGAGAGAACTGAGGAGGCATGCTATGTATATGTATAGCAGCAGTCACTTGAAATACATGACTGTAGCCATCTAAACCTCTGCTTTCATCCCAATCTAACACCAGAGGGGTGCACAGGCAGTGAATGAGTATTTTGGGGGGTTAGGGAGACAGTATTGCCGGATAGGATTTGTGTATCCTCATAACAAATGTCATGGTAGTTTATTGTGAACTACTATTTTGTCATCTTTGAAATGTTTAAGGTGTTTACCTTGCAGACACAAGGTGCAGGGTTTGATTCTCACATGGGGTCATTGGCTAGGCTTGAAATGTCCCACAAGGGCAGTTAGTCTAGTACTAATCTATGAATCTATGAATCTATTAAGCATTGGGTATAATGGGTTTACCATTGAAATTTCGCTGTGCAATTGCATGGCTATGAAGTATTCGAACTACAGATGTTTGAATACTTCATATGTGTGCAGGTTACATGAGCGAACATTATATTTGCGAATGGACTGTGCATTCACAAATATAAGGTTCGATTATGTACCGGGATCACAGTACAGTGCGGTTAGGGAAATACATCCCTTTCCTCACTGTAGTGCGATCTCGGAGTTGGAATATTAAGTTGGGGGGTACAGGAGGGCTTTCCCCCCTGCATAAACGGGATGTTAGGTGTAGGGGTTAGGGAGTTACGGCAAGGGTGGCATTGTTTTTAATGTGTAAAATGTCGTTGTCGACATTTTCGGCATTAACAGCTATTTTTCAACAATAGGGCCATTAGGTTATTTGTACTTTCGGCGAAACAATTTGCTGATTAGTACCGTTTTTTTTTTTTGACATTTCAGTAGTAAACCTGTACAACGTATGTCTTCCTTGAAATCCTCATGTTTTTAGTTCAGACTAACCATTGAATTAAAAGGCTGGGAAAATGCTGTAAAATGCATCCCAGACATTTATAACCTCCACGACATCTGGGGGCAACAGCTTAATGTAGTTATTTCCTAAATGGTTATTACTCTGCCGTCTTTGTCAAGAAAGGTGTATTGGAAGGATGCATGAACACTAAAGTTGAACAGCAGCACTGAATTTCTTCCCTTAATCAACATTTATATTGAGAATATCACTGAATGAAAAGCTTTTGTAAAAAGATAAAAAAAACTTAAAATGCACTTCAGAGTATGTAGAAAGTCACAGCTTCTTGAAAAATCTGAAGACTAAGGCAAAATATGAGAAAAGGAAGAAAAATGTAATCTGCATGGTGTGGGAAAGCTTGGGATGAGGGGAAAAATGATGGGAGCACTGGAGGATGTGTTTGTCTGTGGGGGCATGAAACAGTAGTCAGTGCTGCCTAGGGTACCATGTGTGGGGGGGCATGAAACAGTAAGCAGTGGTGCCTAGGGTACCATGTGTGTGGGGGCATGAAACAGTAGGCAGTGGTGCCTAGGGTACCATGTGTGTGGAGGGATGAAACAGTAGGCAGTGGTGCCTAAGGTACCATGTGTGTGTGGGGGCATGACACAGTAGACAGTGGTGCCTAAGGTACCATGTGTGTGTAGGGGCATGAAACAGTAGACAGTGGTGCCTAGGGTACCATGTGTGTGGAGGGATGAAACAGTAGGCAGTGGTGCCTAGAGTACCATGTGTTTGGGGGCATGAAACAGTAGGCAGTGGTGCCTAAGGTACCATGTGTGTGTGGGGGCATGAAACAGTAGGCAGTGGTGCCTAGGGTGCCATGTGTGTGGGGAGATGAAATAGTAGGCAGTGGTGCCAAGGGTACCGTGTGTGGGGGTATGAAACAGTAGGCAGTAGTGCTTAGGGTACCATGTGTGTGGGGGCATAGGCAGTGGTGCCTAGGGTACCATGTGTTTGGAGGGATGAAACAGTAGGCAGTGGTGCCTAGGGTACCATGTGTGTGGGGGTATGAAACAGTAGGCAGTGGTGCCTAGGGTACCATGTGTGGGGGGCATAGGCAGTGGTGCCTGGGGTACCATGTGTTTGGAGGTATGGGTACCGTGTGTGTGGGGGTATGAAACAGTAGGCAGTGGTGCCTAGGGTACCATGTGTGTGAGGGCATAGGCAGTGGTGCCTATGGTACCATGTGTTTGGGGGGATGAAACAGTAAGCAGTGGTGCCTAGGGTACCATTTCACCTAAGAACATTCCTGTACACAGAGCTGTTGTAGTCACTGTTGCAACTAAATGCCAGTAATGTGAATGTCCCTCTGTGAGATGGGCAAAATCACAGGCCTGTGTTAATTTTAGAGCATTGGAGCAATGTCCCTCTGTGAGATGGGTGAACACACAGGCCACTGTTAATGTTAGAGCATTGTAGCAATGTCCCTCTGTGAGATGAGTGAACACACAGGCCTGTGTTAATTATAGAGAATTGGAACAATGTCCCTATGTGAGATGAGAGAAAACACGGGCTTGTGTTAATGTTAGGGCATGGTACCAATGTCCCTCTGTGAGATGGGTGAACACACAGGCCTGTGTTAATGTTAGAGCATTGGAGCAATGTCCCTATGTGAGATGGGTGAACACACAGGCCTGTATTAATGTTAGAACATTGTAGCAATGTCCCTCTGTGAGATCGGTGAACACACAGGCCTGTGTTAATGTTAAAGCATTGGAGCAATGTCCCTCTGTGAGATTGGCGAACACACAGGATTGTGTTAATGTTAGAGCATTGTAGCATGTCCCTTTGCAAGATGAGTGAACACACAGGCTTGTGTTAATGTTAGAGCATTGTAGCCACAGCTCTGTCTGTGCAAACTACTCCTATCAGCATGAACTAAAATGTTCCTTAGAAAGGGTGTCAGTGACAGGAGATACTTAAAATGGAAGTGTCCTGAGGAGCTCTCAGCCTGACATTTGTTGGAGGATCCCAAAAATGCTAACACTGGCCTTGATTTTCTAAATTCGTAAATATACTCATTGTTATACCTAAAAGGGAAATCAGACTAACAGTGATCCTACATGTTGGCCTAAAACCTTTTCTTTATTGGATAAGTAAAATGACAGTACTAGATGAGGATACCACATTGTTGAAAGTCTAATGTTTATCAAATATATCCTACACTTTAAAGATATGTTAGGTTGTTAGGTTCATATGCTAATACAAGGATGATGATCCACTGTACCACATGTAGCTCTAAGCACAAGATAACCAGACATGAACTGACACCAGACCCTATCCAAAGGAAGCACAATTTACTTAGAGTCAAACCCTTTCCATAAGGGCTTGAGGGAACAAACAAGAGGTGTACTTACGAAGTCCCATCCAGTCATCCAGGTTGTGCTTATAAAGGGTCAGGGAGCTACTCTATTTAACATCCAAGGGGAGTCTATTTCATAAAAGAGGGATTCTCTGTGATAGATATCTATCTCACCAGCAGGTCCTGTTTATGTTTCCATGTAAGTTTAGATCACTTGCATGGGTGTTTAGGGTGCTAGTTTTATGGATGTATAGGAGGTTATAGGACTGGATCCTTTGGGGCTCTGTATGCTCCACAGAAGAAAAAGAGAGAGAGAGAGACAGAGACAGACAGAGAGAGAGATTTGTAGCAGTCATGGTAACACAAAGAGACCACACCCTTAATTCACTTAGTAAGGAAATGCTGGTGGTCTCTTGAGCTTGGCTATATGCCTAGACAAATACATACAAAAAGGGGCATTATACTTTATAAGAGGATGGGCAATCTGTGCATCAGCACCTTGACTTTAGAACAAACGTATTAAAGTACAAGTAATGCCTGTTAAAAATGAGTCAGACAATTCACGGCAGCATGCCTTTTTTAGGCAAGGCTCAAAAATCAAACCCACCTCCATAAACAGCACAATTAACAAAAAACTGAGGGTTATGCTACTCAACGCCAGGAGTTTAAATCTCAAAATGCACGTGCTTGAAGCACTCCTCAGTATGGAGAACGTTGACATCTGTGCAGTAACTGAAACCTGGTTCAAGGCTCCAGAGAGCACCGCAGCACTACCGGGCTACAACTCGTACCACATGTTTCGGCCACAGAACACGGACCGAAACACAAAAGGGGGGGGGGTGTATCCATATTCATCAAGGATACCTACACCTCCAGATTAGTGGTGCAGCATGATACCTCTGAGATCATCCATGTGCAACTAACATCGGGCAAATCTGCAATGCAAATTGTGGCCTGCTACAGATCACCTTCCATGACCCAGGACCACCACTCCACCTTTCTGGAGACACTGGAAAACATGAAGGTCCTACTGAACAGCGTGATATTGGGCAATTTCAATTACCCTACCATTAACTGGGAAAACTACTCGAGTACAAACTCCCAGGCCCAGTACTTCCTGGAATTCATCAACTCAAATGCCGTGGATCAGCTGGTAAACTCCCCTACCAGAGGTGAAAACGTATTGGACCTGATCATCACAAACATGGGCGACAGGTGTTCCACACCTGAGGTCAACCCGTCACTGGTTAGATCAGACCATAAACTAATCACTCTGGATGTCCACACCCCACCACCACCCCCCCAACTAAGGAAACCACAGTAAAAAACTTTTCTAAAGCAAACTTCGCCTTACTTAAGACACAGGCGGTAAGTTTCACAGCCCCCATACTAAAGGATAATGCTGCCCAAGATGCTGAAACCTTTACAAATGCACTCTATGAGCATCTACAAGGATGCATGGATCATGCCATCCATAGCAAAACCAAGACTCACTCCTCTAAGAGAAGGAAATCAGTCTGGTGGACCCCTGCCATAAACAGGCTATACAATAGAAGGAGGAAACTAGTTCAGAAAAAAAGCAAATCCCAAGAAGGAAAGACATCCCTGATCAGTATCAGTAAGAAACTAAGGTCCCTCATAAAATCATCCAAGGCTAACTTTGAAAGAAAAATAGCCAAGTATTCAAAAGATAACCACAAAGCCTTCTTTAGTTATGTTAAGAATCTAAGTGGCAACTCGCAGATATGCACTGAACTAGTGCAAAATAGCACAAAATATACTGAACCTACTGATATTGCCAACATCCTGGCAGATAGATTCAGTGCAAACTTCAACCCCCCTCTCACTCCAAAAGGGCCCACAACAATACCGGAAAAGTGTAGTGTCCCAGAAATCACAGGCGCACAGGTGAAACTAGCCCTTTCAAAAGCCAAAAACACAGTGTCAATGGGGCCAGATGGTGTTCCAGGCTGCGTCCTGCATGAACTACAGAATAAACTAAACCCCACCTAAACATGCTGTTCAACTTCAGCCTCTCCACACCGGAAATCACAGGTGCACAGGTGAAAATAGCCCTTTCAAAAGCCAAAAACACAGTGTCAATGGGGCCAGATGGTGTCCCAGGCTGCGGCCTGCACGAACTACAGAATGAACTAAACCCCACCTAAACATGCTGTTCAACTTCAGCCTCTCCACAGGCTACATGCCCATAGAATGGCGCACAGCAACGGTTATTCCACTCCACAAAGGAAGGGCCACAACTGACCCTGGTAACTATCGCCCCATAAGCCTGACTAGCCTAGTGTGCAAGGCTATGGAGCACATCATCATGGAACTCATTAACAAAGACATTGGGAACCTCCAAACATTTGACCCGACCCAGTTCGGCTTTGTTAAGGGCAGATCATGCCTACTAAACCTGGTTGACTTCTTCGAGACAGTCACTAAGGCCATAGACCAGGGAAAGGTTGTTCACACAGCCTACCTTGACCTCACCAAGGCTTTCAACACCATTCCCCACTCGAATATTACAGAAAAACTCGCCAGCCTGAACATAAACCCCTATGTCATGAGATGGGTTATCAACTGGCTTACAGACAGAACTCACATGGTAAGAATAGCAGGCTCCAGGTCCGACTCTAAACCAGTCACAAGTGGTGTACCACAAGGCTCGGTCCTGGGACCCCTACTGTTCGGCATGTACTTCTCAGAAGTACAGGCAAACACAGGAGGACTATGGCTAACCAAGTTCACTGATGACTGCAAACTGGGAGCCATAATTGACTCTCAGGCTGACACGGACATCCTCCAAAAGGGCCTTACTGAGACGGACACCAGGTGTCAAAGTCATGACCTCAAGCTAAATGCCAAAAAATGCATAGTCATCCCATTTAGGAAAAACAAAACACCCACGAATTACCACATAGGTGGCAGCCCCCATAATACAGAAGAGGTAATAAGAGATCTGGGGATCCAGGTAGGTTGTAATCTCTCCTTTGATAATCATATTGCCAAAGTAGTTAGGAAATCCTTCTATGTGGCTCATCTAATTACTAAAGAGTTCGCATCTAGAAATAAAGAGGTTATAGTGCCCCTCTACCCGTCACTCATCAGACCCATCATAGAGTACAATGCCCCATTTGGGATGTACCTCACAAGACACTTCCAACAGCTGGAAAGACCACAAAAGTACCTCACCAAGAGGATTACTGGCCTCAAACATATGTCCTATGCAGCCGACTGAAAAAACTCTGTCTGTACTCAGTGGCATATCACTTACTCAGAGGTGACCTCTGCCTGACTTACAAAGTCATGTCCAACTCAGAATTGATGGACATGCTCCACCTAAAGAAATCCAAGTCACTGCGAGCCACACGCTCTAGTGAGCTAAACCTCGCCACAACATTAAATAGAACATGCCGGAGGGATAGATTCCTGTCACAGAGACTCCCCATGCTTTGGAACAAAATTCCAAACTACATTAGGTAGAGCCCCTCACTAACACTCTTCAAGAGAAACCTTGAAGAGTGGATGGGTAACAGAAAATACACCCCTGGGATCACTTCATTGGCTCTGCTTCACAGAGGATCAGTTAATTAATCAATGGGGCGGTGAAAGCCGACACACTCTGGCTAGGCTTATAAATGCCCTCGGGCAGATAGCCTAGTAACTACCTATGAACCTATGAACCTATATCAAGCTGCCATGGAGCTCAGACTGAAAAAAAAACTAATGTCTGCCAGTATTCTATGCTCGCTAAGTGGCAGTTATGCTGTTCAGTGAGTGTAAAATATATTGAAAAAAAAAGAAAACAAATAAAAAAGTGTGTGTGTAAGTATATGCATGCATATGAGTGAAAGTGAGATCAATTGAGCCGTTATTTTACACTCGCTAAGCAGCGCTTTTGCTGTTTATCGAGTGTGAAACTAAATATAACAGAAAAAAGTGTGTGTGTGTGTGTGTGTGTGTGTGTGTGTGTGTGTGTGTGTGTGTGTGTGTGTGTGTGTGTGTGTTTGTGTGTTTATGTTTCTGTATGTGTGTGTGAATGCATGCTTCCATGCATGAAAACGAGGTGTGAGTGAGAGAGAGAGAGAGAGAGCGCAAAGAGTGAGAGTGATCCAGCACTGGCAGCTACATCTCAGCTCTTAGATCAAGTTAACTGAATAAAGCCTAAAATAAAGGGGGGGAAAGGCTCAAAACAGGAACATATTCCTGTTAAAAATCACAAAGTTGCTTCAATAATAGGACTTGTGTTAGCATGCATTTTCTGAAGTGCAAGTGTGAGTGGTGGGGTAGAGACAGTGAGATCGATGGACCACTCTCAGCAGCAGATATTAGGTTTGCGTACCTCTCGAACTTTTAGCTCAAGCAATCTGGATAAAGCCTGAAATAAAGGGGGAACAAAGCCTCAGATATATGAACAAATTTTAAATGTCATATTTAAAAAATTAAAAAGTAAGTTAAATAACGGGATTTGTGTTAACATGAATTTTCTGAAGGAAATAAAGTCTGAAAGTCAAATGTATGTCATTATTTAGAAACCATTTAGCAGTAAGGGACTAAAGATAAAGCAAATATTATGATATATATTTTTTAAATAATATATTTTGGATGTAAAATGTTTCCTTTAACACCATTTACATGTACTACACCAACTTTGAAACATTAGGAGGAGGAACTATTTTACATAAAAATATATAAAAAGAATATATTAGTAAAAAAAATAACTAAGTAAAATACAACAATTCTACTGAGAATCCATTCTCTAAGTGCAGTAATGCCCTCCAGGGTGTGTGTTAATGTGTAACTAATGCTCTTCCAGGGGTGTACCCCTGGGTGGGCATTAATTACACATTAACACACACCCTGGAGGGCATTATTGCTTGCTTACTGGCCTGATAAGGGAGGGGTACAGAGAGAAGGTGACTTCCTTGAATCTATAAGTTATATCTATTGTGATTAGACTGACTATATAAAAGGATTTCCTAACAATAGTGGACCCATGATGGTCAAAGTATCATTCATTGTCAGTGAAGGAGCCCAATCACTTAATGACAAGAGTCACTTTTAAGGGGGTGTTATCTATGTGATAAAAGCATGGGTGTACATGTGTGCCAGTGGACATTGTACTGTATAGATGGAGCTGAAGAAGGCTGGCAGCACCTCAAAGCAGCATGTGTGAGGACTATAGAACAGGTATGTGGCCAAGCCATGTATGGAAATAAGGTACATAAGGAAAGCTGGTGGTGGAATGCAGAAGTCCAGGAAATCGTCAAAAGAGAGTGCAGGAAAAAGTGGGAGATAGAAAAGACGGACCAGGCTAGGAAGCAATACTGGTTGGCTAACAAAGAAGCTAAGAAAGGAGTTGCAATAGCAAAGAACAGGCATTGGAGGCACTCTACCAGCTTCTGGATAGTGACTCAATCAGTAGGTGGCACAAAGAAGCTTTATCAGGTTGCAAGGCAAAGACAGAAAGATAAAGAAGATAGTCAGACACCCTTCATAAGGGATGCCAGCAATAGCCTGCTCACCAGTCCACAGGACATCAAAGGCAGATGGAAGGAGTATTTCCAGCAGCTTCTGAATGAAGAAAACCACACAGAAGTTGAACTGCCCCAGACAGTCATACAGTGAGAGAAGAGGAGGAGCCCACCCTAGGGGAATTAAGAACAGCACTAAGGAAATTGAAGTTAGGGAAAGCAGCAGGCTCAGATGAGGATACAGCAGATATGATAAACATGCTGGGTGAGATAGGGGAGAAATTGCTGCTGAGGGTACTCATAGCAGTGTGGAGAGAAAGGAGTATCCCAGATGACTGGAGAATAAACATTCTTGTGCCAGTGTACAAGAACAAAGGGGACACCCACAACTATGGGCAATACAGACGAATCAAACTCCTGTCACATTGCATGAAAGTTCTGGAGATGGTGATTGATAAAAGAAAACAGCAGAGTGGAATGTAAGATGGGAGATGAGCAGTTTGGATTCAGATCAAGATGCGGCACAACTGACCCAATGTTTGTAGTGAGACAGATAGTTGAGCAGACACTAGAGATGAGGAAAGGGTCTAACTGGGCATTGCCAAACTTGGAGAAAGCATGTGACAAGGTCCCAAGAAAGCTGATATGGGCAGTACTGCGGTGGTTCAAAGTCCCAGAAACATTGGTAGAACTAGTACAGGCTATGTACAAGGACACAATGACTCAAGTACAAACAGTGTTCAGTCTCACAGAGGGGTTCCCAGTGGGAGTGGGTGTACACCAGGGTTCAGCTCAGAGCCCACTGCTGTTCATACTGGTGATAGACTACATTAGAAAACAGGTCAGAGGGGACAGACCAACAAAGTTGATGTATACAAACAAGTGAGATTACAGGCAGACCTAGCAAGAACTATACCAAAGGATAGGGGAATGTAATGCAAAACTAAAGGCACGTGAGATGAAACTAAGTACAGATAAGACAGTGGTAATGGCAGCAAATTGGGGAAATCAGAGGAAGCTGAGAAATAAGATAGAAAGGAAGATAGTGGAACAAGTTAATAGCTTCAATTATCTGGGAGGGGTGGTTGAGAAGAAGGGAAGTGTGAATGAAGAGATCAAGCTAGAAGCAGAGGGGTTGCAGCAAACTGGCATAGAGTGTCAGATGTAGGACAATAATGGCACTGCATATGAGAAAGCCGAAAGTGATGGAAATGAAGTGCTGAGAAGGGTGGTAGGATGCAGAGTGTGGGACAGATGAAGAAATGAGGACATCAGTGCAGAAGCCAAAGTAGCTCCAATTGCAGAAAAGATCAAGATTATGGTGGTTTGGGCACATGTGTAGAAAAGCAAAGACAATCTGGTGAAGAAGATTTGGGACAGACAGGAACAAGGCAAGAGAAAACAAGGGTGTCCAGCAAAGAGGTGGATGGATTTTATGTGAGAAGATCTGTGAAAGTCGGGCATGAGTGTTGAAGAAGGCAGGAGTGTGGCACTGAATCAAGAGAGTTGTCGAGAGTCAACATGATACCTCGACCCCATGTAGAAAAGATGGGAAAAAGGGGGCTGATGATGATGATGACCATGATGATGATGACGACGATGATGATGATGATAACGATGATGATTACGATGATTATGACGATGATAACTGATCCTACAGACATTGCCAACATACTGGCTGACAGGTTCAGTGCAAACTTCTCCCCACCCTCCCCGCCTAAAGAAGAGATATCTATACCAAATGATTGTAGCCCCCCAAACATCTCCAATGTTCAGGTGAGTACTGCTCTCTCCAAGGCAAACAACACAGCATCCATGGGACCTGATGGTGTCCCCGGCTGTGTGCTCCATGAACTCAATGAGGAATTAAACCCACAGTTAGGACAGCTGTTTAATCTTAGTCTCACCTCCGGATACGTACCCAGGGAGTGGCGCACAGCGACTGTGGTCCCACTCCACAAAGGCGGTGCCTCCACCGACCCTGGAAATTACCGTCCCATTAGCTTGACAAGCCTGATCTGCAAAGCCATGGAAAGGATCATAATGGATCTCATAAATAAAGACATAGGGAATTTGCAGACTTTGGATCCAACCCAGTTTGGCTTTGTCAAAGGCAGATCATGCCTTTTAAACTTGGTTGACTTTTTGAAACAGTCACCAAGGCCATTGACGAGGGGAAGGCAGTCCATACAGCCTACCTAGACCTGGCGAAGGCTTTCGATACAATACCCACCTCGGGTATCATTGAAAAACTCATCAACTTAAATGTAAACCCATACATTACAAGATGGGTTGCAAACTGGCTGAGTGACAGAACCCACAGGGTCAGAGTTGCTGGCGCCATGTCTGACTCTAAGCCTGTCACAAGTGGTGTCCCACAGGGCTCAGTCCTGGGCCCACTCTTGTTTGGCATCTACTTTTCTGAAGTACAAGCAAACCCAGGAGGGTTATGGCTGACAAAGTTCGCAGATGACTGCAAACTGGGCGCCGTAGTTGAGAACACATCCGACACAGCTATCCTTCAGAAGGGTCTCACAGAAACGGATAACTGGTGCCAGAGCCATGGCCTCAAGTTAAATGCCAAAAAATGCATAGTCATACCCTTCGGGAAAAATAAGGTTACCCCTAGCTACCATATAGGTGGCAATCCCCTGAACCCAGAAGAAGTTATTAGGGACCTGGGAACCCAGGTTGACAGTAGCCTTCATTCGACACTCATATTGCTAAAGTAGTTAGGAAGAGCTTCTACATTGCCCACCTTATCATAAAGGAGTTCACATCTAGATCAAGGGAAGTCATAGTCTCCCTATACTCATCACTCATCAGACCAATGATAGAGTACAATGCCCCATTCGGAATGTATCTGACCTGACACTTGCAGCAGCTGGAGAGGCCACAAAAGTTCCTCACCAAAAGGATAAAGGGTCTCAAAAATCTGTCTTATGCTGCACGACTGAAAGAACTCCAGTTATATTCAGTTGCGTACCGCTTACTCAGAGGTAACCTATGCCTGACATACAAGGCCATGTCAAACCCAGATTTGATGAATATGCTTCATCTCAAAAATCTAGATCCCTCAGAGCCACAAGGGCGGGTGACTTAAACCTCGACACGGTTATTAATAGGACGTGCTGGAGGGATAGATTCATCACCCAAAGACTCCCTATGCTGTGGAACAAAATCCCGGTTTATGTGAGGCAGAGCACCTCGCTGGCCTTGTTCAAGAGGAATCTTGACCAATGGATGGGAGATCGCAGATACACCCCAGGGGTTACCTCAGTGTCACTGCTCGACAGAGGCACAGCTAAATAATGGGCATAGTTTCTCCAAACTAAGGGGTGGCGTAAGGCACAAAACTATGGCTAGGCTTATAAATGCCCTCGGGCAGATAGCCTAGTATGAACCTATGAACCTATAACGATGATGATGATGATGACGATGATGATTACAATGATGATGATGATGATGATGATGATGATGATAACGATGATGATGATTACGATGATGATGATAACGATGATGATTACGATGATTATGACGATGATAACTGATCCTACAGACATTGCCAACATACTGGCTGACAGGTTCAGTGCAAACTTCTCCCCACCCTCCCCGCCTAAAGAAGAGATATCTATACCAAATGATTGTAGCCCCCCAAACATCTCCAACGCTCAGGTGAGAACTGCTCTCTCCAAGGCAAAGAACACAGCATCCATGGGACCTGATGGTGTCCCCGGCTGTGTGCTCCATGAACTCAACGAGGAATTAAACCCACAGTTAGGACAGCTGTTTAATCTTAGTCTCACCTCCGGATACGTACCCAGGAAGTGGCGCAGCGACTGTGGTCCCACTCCACAAAGGCGGTGCCTCCACCGACCCTGGAAATTACCGTCCCATTAGCTTGACAAGCCTGATCTGCAAAGCCATGGAAAGGATCATAATGGATCTCATAAATAAAGACATAGGGAATTTGCAGACTTTGGATCCAACCCAGTTTGGCTTTGTCAAAGGCAGATCATGCCTTTAAACTTGGTTGACTTTTGAAACAGTCACCAAGGCCATTGACGAGGGAAGGCAGTCCATACAGCCTACCTAGACCTGGCGAAGGCTTTCGATACAATACCCACTCGGGTATCATTGAAAAACTCATCAACTTAAATGTAAACCCATACATTACAAGATGGGTTGCAAACTGGCTGAGTGACAGAACCCACAGGGTCAGAGTTGCTGGCGCCATGTCTGACTCTAAGCCTGTCACAAGTGGTGTCCCACAGGGCTCAGTCCTGGGCCCACTCTTGTTTGGCATCTACTTTTCTGAAGTACAAGCAAACCCAGGAGGGTTATGGCTGACAAAGTTCGCAGATGACTGCAAACTGGGCGCCGTAGTTGAGAACACATCCGACACAGCTATCCTTCAGAAGGGTCTCACAGAAACGGATAACTGGTGCCAGAGCCATGGCCTCAAGTTAAATGCCAAAAAATGCATAGTCATACCCTTCGGGAAAAATAAGGTTACCCTAGCTACCATATAGGTGGCAATCCCTGAACACAGAAGAAGTTATTAGGGACCTGGGAACCCAGGTTGACAGTAGCCTTTCATTCGACACTCATATTGCTAAAGTAGTTAGGAAGACCTTCTACATTGCCCACCTTATCATGAAGAGATTCACATCTAGATCAAGGGAAGTCATAGTCTCCCTATACTCATCACTCATCAGACCAATGATAGAGTACAATGCCCCATTCGGAATGTATCTGACCCGACACTTGCAGCAGCTGGAGAGGCCACAAAAGTTCCTCACCAAAAGGATAAAGGGTCTCAAAAATCTGTCTTATGCTGCGACTGAAAGAACTCCAGTTATATTCAGTTGCGTCGCTTACTCAGAGGTGACCTATGCCTGACATACAAGGCCATGTCAAACCCAGATTTGATGAATATGCTTCATCTCAAAAATCTAGATCCCTCAGAGCCACAAGGCGGGTGACTTAAACCTCGACACGGTTATTAATAGGACGTGCTGGAGGGATAGATTCATCACCCAAAGACTCCTATGCTGTGGAACAAAATCCCGGTTTATGTGAGGCAGAGCACCTCGCTGGCCTTGTTCAAGAGGAATCTTGACCAATGGATGGGAGATCGCAGATACACCCCAGGGGTTACCTCAGTGTCACTGCTCGACAGAGGCACAGCTAAATAATGGGCATAGTTTCTCCAAACTAAGGGGTGGCATAAGCCACAAAACTATGGCTAGGCTTATAAATGCCCTCGGGCAGATAGCCTAGTATGAACCTATGAACCTATAACGATGATGATGATGATGATGACAATGATGATTACGATGATGATGATGATGATGATGATGATGATAACGATGATGATGATTACGATGATGACGATGATGATGATGATTATGATGATGATGATGATGATGATGATTATGATGATGATGATGACGATGATAATGATAACGATGATGACGATGATGATGATGATGATAACAATGATGATGATAACGATGATGACGATGATGATGATGATTATGATGATGATGATGATGACAGTGCTGTATTTCATGACATTTAATTTATAGCCATGGTCCAAGCACTACTTGTTAGGTGGCGGCAGGCAGTCTTGGAGGATCTAGATGTCACCTGAAGAATTTATGACAGCTCTGACTCTGCAGTCTTCAGTAGACATCATCAGCCCCAGGACTCTGGTGTCAGCCTTAACACCACAGAATTAGACACCAAAGAGGAGTGATCCCAAGTGTAGTCCCAGGATCAATTGCACGGACAGACAGCTGGTAAGAGTGTGCCACCAACATTAATAGATAGTGTGTTCTGTCAAGGAGATAGTTTGCTATCCCATAGAGGTTTACTTTTAATTGGATTAGCTTATTAATGATGTCAGAATGTGGATGGTATCAGTGCCTTGGCCAACACCAGGTGTGCAGTGTGAACCAATCGTCTGACTCTTATGCTTCAGTGACTTGTGTCTACCTACAAATAAGGTTAGTGAGGCTTATGGGTCTATAGTTACTTGGATCAGTAGTGGGTCCACCTTGGAAAGTGGCTTAACTAAAATAGTTCATACCTCCAGCATGAATTCAGTGGAGAAACTGAGACTGAATAGATTTAGTAACTGGTCTACCAGACAATGTATCCGAGCCCATAAACATAGTTCTTAGCCCTGCAGAGAGCACTTGAAACTTGCTTGAAGGAAATTTGGGGGGTGGGGGGTGGAGTAGAAATGCTGATGTGCTGTGGAAAGTTCTGGAGAGATAGGGGAATTAAGTTTAGTCTCAATTTGCTTACTAGCATATTCGCTATGTTTTCAGGGGATCAGAATATGGAATTATTTCTTATTAACCCTGAGCATTACTGAGCATTAATTCAAAATTTTCTGAACTAGACAAATAAGGTTTTATGGTCATCTTTAGTATGGGGGAGATGTTCTCAGATCATGCTTGCTTTTAGAGGATTTGTTGATCTTTTTGAGCTCCCGTCGAGCTGATGAGGTGTTATGTTTGCTTTTAATGGCTGTAATTTTTTTCTGTTATTATATGATTTATTTATACACTAGTTCTAAGAAATATGTTTGCTGTTGAATTTAGCACTGTATTTGTGCCTTATGAGGACTGAAGTCTCAATGAAAGCTTGCAGATATGCATAGAACTTATCCATAAATATGGTAGCATATGAGGTGGGGTCATTGTAGTAAGGACAGTGTTTGAATTTCATCAGGTCAACAGTCAGCTGGAGTAAATTTGCCTATAAGTCATCTCAAAAAACAGAGATTTGAGGTAAATCAGGTCTAACACTTTTAAGTGTTACTGCACTGTGGTCAGGTTTTGGCCAGTGATTTGGTAACTATACGTGTTGAGCACTAGGAGGGTTTACTTATTCAGAATCAGGTCCAATGTTTCTGAGCCCTTCAATGTGATTTGGACTAGTTTGTCCATGGAGTTGGCATTAATGAAGCCCAGGAATCTTTGAGCATGTTTATTTATGGCGGTGTTAATTTCCCAGTTAATGGGGGGATACTTGAAATCACCTAAATAGGATAGACATGAGTTCAACAGTGAGGGATGTCAATTTATTTAAATACACCTCATGGACTGCCAGGGCAACAGAGGGGGGGGGGGTACGGTAGTTGGCTATGATGCTGTACTGCATTTTATTTATCATGAGAAGGACTTGAAAAAATTATATGTGTATGTATGTATGTATATATATATATATATATATATATATATATATATATATATATATATATATATATATATATAGTAATCAAAACAGCCACCACAGTCACCGAACACAAATAAATCCAGGTCCAGGAGGAAAACTAAACCAGTTTAATATTTCGCAAACACAGAAATCACAGTATCACTGTCAATAGAACCATCCAGTAACATGTCATATAACATAGTTTGTATCTTTCTGTGGGCAATATTGATTTCGTTTATAGAAACCCTTGAATATTTGTCCGTGTCATTGAGCAAGTTCATCGTTTTACCTTCATATAGAATTGATTCCATCACTACCACTCCCCCACCTTTATCAGGTTTCATAACTCTCAAACCATGATTATTACGGATATCTTTTAGTGTACTCATTTCTGCCTATGTTAAATTGGAGTGTGTGTATTTACCTGCGACATATGCTCTTATTTCATTTTCCACTTTCAACTCAAAATTTCTGAGTTGGGGGTGTATGGGTGGATTGAAGGTACTTCTACGCCTTAAGTTGCCCATATCAAGGTCCCATATTTTACCTTTGAAAAATAATTCCAGATTTTTCTTATGAACAATTTTATGTCTACCAGAAGCCTAAAAATGTCTGTTTTTTGTCTAGGGATGTAAGTAAATCCCTTGGAAAACAAGTCAAACCAAGATTTGTCAACCTTAACATTTGAATAATTAAAAATGTTAAAGTCATTGTAAGTCCAAGTACACATGACATTAGTAATAGCGTCAGTTACTGCCAGGCTTGATCCCTTCTCACAAACGGACTCCACCCTCTGCCCCTGTAGTTTTTTGAATTGTACACAACTCTTTCCTGGTTCATTAACCTTTCAGATCTTCTTACGGGGTGGAAGACCTCGGTGTCTGTGACCTGTTCTGTGTTTTCCTCATTAGTCCATCCCTGCTCATCATTTTGCTCCCTAGCCCAGTTACCAAAACCTTTCCTGGCTGGGGTTTTAGGTTTTGGATAGTGTGTTTTGTTTTTGTATTCATCCAGATCCCTTTTAATTTTCCCAATTTTTCTATCTTGTACTTCCTTACATTTTAATTCAACATTTTTGAGTAAATTGTGGTATTTGACCCTCTCTACTTCTACAGTGTACATCAAGTCACCCAGTATAGCTTTGTTAATGTTGTCTATATCATGGTGCAATTTATCCATTAGTATTTCATTATTCTTTATGATAGCTTTCATAATGTCAAAACCACATTTGTCAAAAATAGCAATGAGCTCATTGAAAAATTCTGTCCCCTCAAAAACATTATTCGGATATTTGCACACTCTCAACCCCTTTGGAACAATATTCAATGATAAACAGTGCTTTAAGTATGCATTATCCATATCAAGTGTTTTATATTTGAAAAGAAAAAAGTCCAAGTCATTGAGCATAGTGCTATACCCTGCACTGTATTTAGAATTACCCTGCTCGTGACTAAAGTCATATTTGGTATTTAAAATGTCAGATACTAGTTTCTGAGTACCTGTATTGGTCTTGTCATTGGTTGGCAGTCTCTGCGATTGACTTCTTTGGCTCCTCGTTCTAGTCGCCATAACATTTCCTTCATTGGAATAATCCAAAGTAATATGTGGGAAGCCTTCAAGGCTGGTGTCACAACTCTCAATCTCTTCAGTACCAATATTGGTTGGTTTTAAGTTAGCACCAGTGTTCTTTCCCCTCGCGCCTGTTTGCTGCATAGCTTCCTGGTTCCCTGGGACCAGAGTCGGCGAAACAAACTTGACCATAGATTGACTGATGGGCGTTAACAATTCCACCAACTGTGTTAACTGCCCAATCAATTTGCGAAGTTCTCCTGTTTCCGAACCCCTGAGACCGTGATCTGCGCCCGGTGGAAGCTCCATCAAAACCAGTAAAATCAAAGTACAGCAAGTGGTAGATAGTAAAACTAGTAATCAAAACAGCCATATATATATATGTATATATACACACACACACACACACACACACACACACACACACACACACACACACACACACATATATACACACACACACACACACACACACACACACACACACACATATATACACACACACACACACACACACACACACACACACACACATATATACACACACACACACACACGCACACACACACGCACACGCACGCACACGCACGCACGCGCACGCACATGCACGCGCGCACACGCACGCGCACACACGCACACGCACGCACACACGCACACACACACACGCACACGCACACACACACACACACACGCACACGCACACACACACACACACACACACATGGTCTAGTTCTCTTGTTCGAAATTACGTTTGTTCAAACAAGAGAAGATCGAGACCCACTTTAGCGAAAGTGCACTTACTTTCACAAAACTCACTTTACCGAGCCACAGTACAGTGGGGACAAGGAAATATACCTTTTCCCCACTGTAGTATGATCTTGGAGTTAGTATATATAAGTAGCAGGGGTGCCCCCCACATGGGAGGTCCGGGGGGGCTTGCTTCCCCTGCTAAAATGTGTTTTTGTTTGCCGGATTGTACCCTCGCTACTTATATATAGTAAGTGCGAGAGTGCAGTCCGAGATCGGTAAAGTGAGTTTCGTGAAAGTGCACTTTCAGTTAAATGCACTTTCGCTAAATTGGGTCTCGATCTTCTCTTGTTTGAACAAGTGTAATTTCATATAATTTTGAGCAAGTGAAGTAGACCCATATATATATATATATATATATATATATATATATATATATATATATATATATATATATATCTATATACATATATATATATATATATATATATATATATATATATATATACATGGATATCGGTCCACTTCACATGACTGAAGGCTCAAAATACTGAAATTCATTTGACTGACTTTGAGAATACTGAAAGCTTGCAGTGCTGAATTGCAAAATACAAAATGGCAGTGTGTACAGTAGTATAATCTAAGTAAAGGGTATATGCCCTTTTCTCCACTGTAGTGTGACCCTGGAGTTAGTATATATAGTTTGCAGGGTGTGGGAGGCATAGCCTACTTTGGTTTTATATCATCTGGTGTCTGCTAATAAGGTAGTAAGTAGTTTTTAATTTTGGAAAGAGTTAGTTGTTGGTGTTTAAGTGTGCATTTTTTCCTTTTATAGTTTTCATTCGGTGAGACAAATTGCTCAGTTTATTTGGTATTGTGGACCTAGGTTTTGTGAATGTTAACATCGTTTGTGATGAAATGTTTGGTATTCATGGATCTGTGCATTTTTTGTCATGTTAAGGAATTCACGGGGGAAGGGAAACACAAGTCATGTCTATGGCTTAATATTTTGTATTTTGCAATTCAGCATTGAAAGTTTTCAGTATTCTGAAATTCAATCAAATGAGTTTTCAGTATTTGGAACGTTCGGGATTGTGGACTCAGTCAAATGAATTTCAGAATTTGAGCTTTCAGTCATGAAAGTGAACCCATATTATATATATATATATATATATATATATAGAGAGAGAGAGAGAGAGAGAGAGACCTAGAATATACTAGTAGCTAATCTAGTAATTAAATTCAATTAGCTTCTGTTTCGTATGAGGCCTCATCCTTGGTGATTGTAATATATTGATCACTACTGGTTTACACCCATTTACCCATTCTGTTTCGTATGAGGCCTCATTCTTGGTGATTGTAATATATTGATCACTACTGGTTTACACCCATTTACCCATTCTGTTTCGTATGAGGCCTCATCCTTGGTGATTGTAATATATTGATCACTACTGGTTTACACCCATTTACCCATTCTGTTTCGTATGAGGCCTCATTCTTGGTGATTGTAATATATTGATCACTACTGGTTTACACCCATTTACCCATTCTGTTTCGTATGAGGCCTCATCCTTGGTGATTGTCATATATTGATCACTACTGGTTTACACCCATTTACCCATTCTGTTTCGTATGAGGCCTCATCCTTGGTGATTGTCATATATTGATCACTACTGGTTTACACCCATTTACCCATTCTGTTTCGTATGAGGCCTCATTCTTGGTGATTGTCATATATTGATCACTACTGGTTTACACCCATTTACCCATTCTGTTTCGTATGAGGCCTCATCCTTGGTGATTGTAATATATTGATCACTACTGGTTTACACCCATTTACCCATTCTGTTTCAGATGAGGCCTCATCCTTGGTGATTGTCATATATTGATCACTACTGGTTTACACCCATTTACCCATTCTGTTTCGTATGAGGCCTCATCCTTGGTGATTGTAATATATTGATCACTACTGGTTTACACCCATTTACCCATTCTGTTTCGTATGAGGCCTCATCCTTGGTGATTGTCATATATTGATCACTACTGGTTTACACCCATTTACCCATTCTGTTTCGTATGAGGCCTCATCCTTGGTGATTGTAATATATTGATCACTACTGGTTTACACCCATTTACCCATTCTGTTTCGTATGAGGCCTCATCCTTGGTGATTGTCATATATTGATCACTACTGGTTTACACCCATTTACCCATTCTGTTTCGTATGAGGCCTCATCCTTGGTGATTGTAATATATTGATCACTACTGGTTTACACCCATTTACCCATTCTGTTTCGTATGAGGCCTCATCCTTGGTGATTGTAATATATTGATCACTACTGGTTTACACCCGTTTACCCATTCTGTTTCGTATGAGGCCTCAGTCTTGGTGATTGTAATATATTGATCACTACTGGTTTACACCCATTTACCCATTCTGTTTCGTATGAGGCCTCATCCTTGGTGATTGTAATATATTGATCACTACTGGTTTACACCCATTTACCCATTCTGTTTCGTATGAGGCCTCATCCTTGGTGATTGTCATATATTGATCACTACTGGTTTACACCCATTTACCCATTCTGTTTCGTATGAGGCCTCATCCTTGGTGATTGTAATATATTGATCACTACTGGTTTACCCCCATTTACCCATTCTGTTTCGTATGAGGCCTCATCCTTGGTGATTGTCATATATTGATCACTACTGGTTTACACCCATTTACCCATTTCAGATGCATACTCTGAGAGCTCAGTCATGCCCCTCTTTGTATGACTCTCAAGTCATTCACTCCCATACTTGCAATGACCAGATCATAAGTGTAAATGGGGTGAAAGGACTTCAGGGCCCTAGTGACATCTCATATCTTAGCACCTGAGAAGCAGCTAAATGTCACTCTGTCTTTATTCAGCCTGGGTGGGTGGAGCATCTGTGTGTCTAACATGGTGTCCCCTACAATGAAAACATTGCCGTAAGTACTGGCTTAGACTTTCTGCCTTTAGGGTGTCTGCATACTCCTTGTGTGACCCCTTTTCATAGCTGTGTTTTCCGTGGTGTCATAGTGTTCTGTATGGTAGTTATGACCTGTTGATAGTGGATAGCATGCAGGAAATAGAACTGAGGGTTTAGGCCGATATCTAGATTTAGGAGATCTAGGACGCTTGGGTAGAGATTTTTTAACACCATTATTATAATAAAGCTTTGTAGTGACAGTCTGTGGGTATTGCATAGGTAGGGATGGGGGAAAGACAGTGTTGTGCTCACTGCATGGTCCTGACTAGGGAACAAATATCTCCAGTTTAGATAGGTATTTAAAGCTCTCACAGGTAGTCCTTTGGGTCATTTAGGAGTTAATTTACAGGGGGCATAAGTCATCTCTTACTCTGCATTAGGATTCCATATGCCATAAGGGTGACAATACCAGGGGGGTAGTCTGCTGTTTCACCATGATGACCAATCCTGCTGTGTGAAACAGATTATAAAGAAATGAAGAAGTAAGGAGGGGCTTGGAAATACTACAGGAGATCTTAGTTGTATGAATAATGCATTCAAAGCAGGGCCGTGTGGAACAGTGGGTGTGATACATGGATAGAGCTAGTCTGCTCTAAGAGCTGGATAGCACAAGTCAGAGCAACTTTAAAACAGACCTGAAGTGGGTTATTAATGCAAAGGAGTAGGAAGACGGAACAGGTCCAGTGGTACAAGGAAGAGAGAATTAATTTGTGCTCACTATCCGCCATGGAACCAAGAGTGGCAGTAATTAATATAACTCTGACGTAGATCATGCTCTAAAATCCAAGATGGCCTTTACACCAAGCCTAACAGATTTACTCAAAGCAGAAACAGTAAGAAAACAAATGTGCATTTCATACATGGTTAATAATGCGTAGTTTTAGATAGGTTTACATGTTAGGATTATAAGTAATCCGTTAGTCACTCAGTTAATTGTTCAGGATGTTGTTTATTAATCTGTTCTTATGAGATTGTATTTTTTGCAAATAATTCAGTAAAACAAACTTTTTGGGGAAAAAGGTACAAGAGGTCTAGCAAAGATGATAACTGTGTCCATAATTAATCATTTATTAGTTATCCATTTAATGGCTTCTAATGCAATACTTTATATATATATATATATATATATATATATATATATATATAGGGTTCCTATTAGAACAACAAAAACGCATTTTGTCGATTGCATTTCCGTCGACACCTAAATAGCAAGCAGGCAAAACAGCGAAGTGGCTGTTCAGTGAACTCTTTCCCTGGGAAAGAAGCCACTTGACCGCTTCATTGATTTTCCGTGTTCTGCACTGTAGTGTGGTCTCAAGGATTCCCTTGTCCGGTATAGCTCCCAAGCGTGAATGTGCAACAGTTACTGACCTTAGGGTTAGGGTGCAGGTTAAGGTAAGTGCATATGTTTTAAACTGTTTACTTTTTTTTTTGAGTTAGATGTATGGTTGAGTTACGTGTGTATGTGTTTTCAGCTGTTTACTTTTTTGGGGGGTAGAATTAGGGTTAAGGTACGTGTGTATGCGTTTGGAAGTGTTTACTGTTTTTTTGTTTTTGGTTGGAACAGCGATTTCTTTCCCTAGGAAAGAAATCGGTGTTCTGAGGTGTCGACATTTTCAGCTTTCGCTGAAAAAGGCTCGATGAAACATCATTCACTGTTTTAAGCATTCGACGTTTTAATATAGACCCTATATGTACATATATGGGTCCCCTTCAGGGTACCGAAATTGCAGAACATCAAACCTCTGACCTTTGAGGACCAGAGGATCAAAGTTCTACAATATCCAACTAAAACAAAACAAAAAAAAAAAACTAAAATGTGAAAACTTCTTATTTCATGTTTTTGCATGGTGGAAATTTTCCATTCTCTTCACTGTAGTGCGATCTCGTAGTTGGTATATTTAAGTAGCAGGGGGTGTGGGGGTGAAGAGGGGCTTGTCCCCCTGCAAACACTTTTTTTTTTAATATCTGATGTGAATTTAATTCCATGTGTAGATCATTTGTCATAAAGAGTGCAGTTAAACTGGTGGGAGTTTACAGAATAAGTATTTTGTCTGCAGATAAGAAATTCCTCACTTCTGGGGCAAATATCAGCAGTCTGAAACTTGGTGTACAGTTCCATACCACACCTCTAAGTAAGAAATAACAAGGGCTAGCTAGGCATTTCTAGCTTGCTGATAATGTCACAGATGAATGCCTTGCATTCCTATGGATCTGAGGTGAAGCACAAGCCCACATAAAAATGAATGAATTTAACTCAGGAGATTACAAGTAGCTACCTCTGTTGGATGTGGTCACTGACTACAGTTAGTAACTGTAAATTGGAACCAGGAATGTGACAACCAGGACTTTGTGGAAGATAAGTAGAATATTTAAGTGTGTATGTGTGTACATATGTATGTGTGTGTCTGTGCATGTGTGTACACGTGTCTAGTCAAGTCTGTTTTGAAGATCAGAGTTGTTTGGCCATCCTTGATAACAAGCACTTGTGCATATTGAGTTCCTGCAAATTCTAAAACTGATTGTTACTGACAATTTAACCTGGTTAACTGGATGTTGCTTTTACAGTCAGTGACCCACTGTGGCGCTGGGTATTAAAGAACTTCAGTATTCAGGTAACCTTAATGTAAACTGCTACTTTGTAGCAAGATGTGCATGTTTTAATTAAGAGATTTCAGTAGCTAGTATTTGTAAGCAATTACATTTGTATAATATTCAGCTGTCCTTACTAAGGTTGATAATGGTCCTCGGTTATCCAGAAAGCTGATGTGAAAATAATTTGCCTTAAACAAACATGACAATGTATCCATTTATAATAACCTAGTACAGGCCGTAGAAATTTACCGTAACATAGAAGTGTAGTGCGTCTATGTTAATGTTTCTTTGCATCATTTATTGTAGTTTATATGACTTGCATTTGTCTTGCTCATAAACAGGAATATTTATTGGGTTTTTCACTTACCCACTCTTCAGAAATCAAGTGCACCACTCCAGGGATTTCAGTTTTATTGTTATTGAAATCTCATTGTAACTAAGACCCTCATTCGTGTTTGATACCCCTGATGGGAAATCTCCCTTTAGGCTGAACAGCAAGCTTGCTTATTTAAATTTCTAAAGAAAACTGTCACAGCAAGTTACGAAGTGTCACATTTACCTTCATTTAGCCTTGTAGACCGATTGAAATGCAGCAGTGGTGTACACTAATAACTGCTTCTAGCATGGCATAAAACTTTTTTTTAGTAATTCAATATCTTCAGGACAAATTTTCAGAGAATAAATGAATCAGATGACATCAAAATCCCAAATGTTAATGTAGTTTAAATGCATAATTAGATTTCAACAGCTATGACACAGGAAATCCTTGAACAGGTGCTGAGGATCAGGGTGAACAGTGAAAATAAATTATTGTAATATATATATATATATATATATATATATATATATATATATATATATATATGTATATGTATATACACCCCTATCAGCTGCACACAGTTGTCTGGCAAAGAAACAGATAAATATATATCTGCTAAGAGGGAGCCATTTTCTTTAATCAGAATCAACCATTAAAAGGATGCAATCACAATGTGTTAGGTAATACTTCTAAGTTTACCTAGTATAATGCTGCACAAATGTGAGGTGCATAGTATAAAACACATGAAAGCACAAATGAAAAATAAGTAAATGTTTTATGTGGGACATGAACCCAGATCACTCTTCTGGTTGCATTTACTACTGTGCCAGTGTGGTACCTGAGACCTATGTATCACTGTTTCTTTATCAGTCCGACCCCTTGTGGATTCACAAGTTATTACTCATTACAACTGCTCAGAAATCTAGAGTGCATATTATGGAATACATCCAAATACAAATGAGAAGGCAGTACCTCAAATCAAAGTTCCATCAAGGCCTTTCAAAATACCCTTTCTCATTTGTCCTAGATTCATGTCCCACTAAAGGCGCTTAATCTTCCTCACTTGTGTCTCTATGATAGGTGGTCAAGTACTGAAAAATATTAACCTATTAGCTAGCACATGCAGCTCTTAGCTGCCTTGGGAGGACCCAGTACCACCTCTCAACTGTTTTTCACAGAATGTCCATATTTTTGGTCTATTCCTAATAAACTATGTGGATTTTTGGCAAATCATTGAGAACTGAAGTCACTAAATAATGACAAACTTTTGAGTTTCAGATTTCATATCCTTCACAAAATGCATCCTAACAGAAAATCCATAATTCTAACAACTTTACAAGTTTATAAGAGCAATATTTAAAATCTGTCCCAGCATTATTTTACTCTATGTCCAGATTTCTTGAGCTAAGAGGTTGGGAGGTGTGCTGGGGGTGCACAAAATGCCTCACTTTATTGCGTTCTGAGCTCTAGAAGAGAAATGGAGAGTTTTCTTTGTGTGTGTGTGTGTGGGGGGCTCCCAGGTACTTGCTATAAGTGTTAAGTCAAAAAAAGATTTTAGATTCAACAAGACTTGTCACTTCACTGTTAATGCTTTATGCTCTAAATAATCATCATTACCAATACATAATACAGCTTTGCCGATACCCTTAAATATCCTGTTAATGGTAAGACTTCTTGACCATTTAAATGTGCTAAAGTGCCTGTGCTTTGAGCTGGATAACAAAATTTATATTTCATAAAGCAAAACTAAATTTATCTGTCGGTAGGCTACAGTAGACATTTTGAGTACATGCTTAATTTGCCTTATGTCAGCTGTTTGGCTGGCTAGTCTGGACTACAGCATGGATTTCGGCATGAAAGGAAACCTGGCCTCAATGACAGGGTTTCTTTAAAACCCATTCTAAAATCAAGGGATTTAGTTAAGTGATAATTGCTCGTTTCCACAAATGTAGTGCCTTTCATAGCAGCATCACTGACTTCATTTTGGAAATTCTAATGACTTTTTTTTCCTTCTATGCATAATTCTAGTATTCCTATAATCATAAATGTTTTATTGTTATTTGATTAAGTGAGTTGATCTATCTAGCTCCTACTAAGCTGAAATGTGAGCCAAACTACACACAGAAAGTATACTACAGCACAGTACAATACAATCACATAACAAAAATGCTTATAAATGCAACTCAGATTAATGAGAATTTCCAGATATTTGGAATATTTATGTTGCTGCTGTTGCAGGGATGCCTGGGATAATGTTGGTGGAGACACCTGACACAACCTGGAGGTTCATTAACAGTGACAGGCATAGTGGGATCAGCAGCTGTTACGATGGGGCACAGTGTTTCAGCAGATTGAATGGGACAGTACTTGGTAACCGTTAAGAGTTACAGACAGGTCATCAGTCAGACAAAGGATTTGCAAGGATCTTTGGGTTGGGAGGGTGGCCTAATGGTTAAGGTGTTTGCCTTACAAACACAAGGTACAGGGTTTGTCTCACAAGGGATAATTGGCTAGGTTTAAAATGGCTCGCAAGGGCAGTTAGCGTAGTACTAATCTATGAACCTATGCCTGATTCATGCTTTCTGCATCAGTTTCTAGTAACTGTTGAACTCTTTTGGGGATTTGGATGTTTATATAATGAGGCAGCCAATCTGAAATTGTGAAAAATTAAACCAAGAAATCATAGTGGTGTAATAAATATGGTGATGGAAAATAGAATGGATGTTAATAATATACTGATGCAGGGCCTCGGTACCATCAGAAACACTTAAATGGGTATTGTCCATAAATAAACTCTCTTATAATGGATGGTTGTAACTATCTTCCCACTAACTAAAATACATATAACTCAGATGTTGAGTACACCCATAGATTTTTAGACCTAAGAAAACCTCTCTGGAGCAGACATTCAATGTGCCGACCAGAGGTCAACATATTCTGGTTCTAACTAAGATAGCCTCTGCATATATGACCCCTGTAATTTCTCAATCCCTGGTTAAGTCTTACCATAAACATGTAACCTTCTCTGCCATAATCACTAAAATCCCTGTAAGCAATAATTCTGAATTCAAAGACATCAGGCAGAAACTCAGTGTTCCTCCAGGCGTCTTCTGCAGTTAACCCCTACTGCTCCTCCAGGCGCCTTCTGCAGTTAACCCCTACTGCTCCTCCAGGCGCCTTCTGCAGTTAACCCCTACTGCTCCTCTAGGCATCAAATATGGATTGTTCATATTTGCATTAATAATTCCAAAACCATGTTACTTACAAGGTACCAGGATATTTTGTCTTGAGCCATATGTGATGGCAAACATAACTCTATTGATATTTGACCTCTTTCAATGAGAGTTTTCTAGAACTCTAAGGTGATAACTTAGTTTTTAAAGGCTTAAGCCACGACCACTAGGGGTTAAAGGTGCACACTCAAAAGAGGTGCTCTGGAGTGAATGAGTTATACACGTAATAAACACATAATAAAGTATTAACACATTAGCACAGCATAGCTAATACTCCTCTCCAAAATGACACCGGAGAACGTGGGTCAGTAATTCACTCCCATTCAACCATCAAGTAGCTACAGTAATCAGAAAGTCATTCTGTGTAGCACAACTAATGTATAAATTAAAGAATTATACTGAACAGAGAGAAGTTCAGTAGATTTTGAGGTTTGGTGCTGAAAGGAAACCTGGCCTCAATGACAGGGTTTCTTTAAAACCCATTCTAAAATCAAGGGATTTAGTTAAGTGATAATTGCTCATTTTAATAATTGATGACTGCTGTTTTACTATATAAATGTGTTTTACTGTGATGTTATTTGTCTGAAGAAGCACTTCGGTGCGAAAGCGCTCACCATTTGCTGTCTTAGACAGTAATGTTAATATATGTCTAATGATACCTTTACATACACAATTAATTTTGAAAAACTGAGAAACTGCAGATAAGACCAAGGATTATATCACAGACAAAATTCTGAGCTTCACTCTGACTTTGTCAGTGTCTCAAATGTGATGAAAAATTACTTTATAGATAAATATATCTATCAGTGTATCTATAACAGTCACCAAAATAGTAAAACAAGTGAAAAAGATCACTTTGCTAACAGATAAAATTCCTGTCATTGTCTCATGCCAATTAAAAAGTGGATGGTGTGTGTTTAAATTTCAGAACATTAACTGATCCTTTTCTCTTCTTAATAATTTTGAATCACAACTCCAACTTAACTATAAGGTCTGGTCATTTACACTTAAATTTAAATATCAGCACCAAAATGGTATATGTTTGTTACTCACTGCATTCATGGATTTGAGAATAAACTCCCACTTTACCGAAGTCAAAACAGTAGTTCAAATGTCTTTAAAAGCAACTAGACGCGTGCATGGAGAATAAATAGAGTAACAAATTTCAGAAGTATAACCACTAATAAGAAGCTTGAACCTCAGCTATGAACTTAGGAGAAAGGGAGGTGTTTTGGGCCATCTAAACAGTGGGCCTATTCTGCCTTAGTTTATGGGTTAATCTTTCTAATAAAACACACTGTTAAATGCCCTCGTTGGGTTGTCAAATACTGCCATTTGTGTTCCCAACTAAAATAAAAGAAGTTATAGGAACAGAATTTAAATCAGTGTGGCCAGAATTTCTAGAAATGCTAAGAAGCTGTAGGTACGTAGGCAAATCCGCCCTAAAGCCTGAGTCACTAAGGCCTCACAATACTAGTGCTTCAAAAGCTAATCCTTTATCACCAATTAGCACAAGCACTGCCGAAAGTGGTCACCGTAGTGGTGTAGCTGTACTCTTAACAATTGTCTTAGTATTTTGCATCATTCCAAGGGGTCGGATATGAGTCAGCCTGGAGGAAGATGGCTGACACTCCTACCTGCTTCATCAAGGATGGTCTGTCCCTTTATCTTGGTGATTTTGCCCTCTATTGTGCAATTTTTTTTAGGAAAAGTGAGGCTCTTTCATCTATCAAACTAGAAAACTTAAACAATGAAAATATAAAGGTTGTGCTCCTCAATGGCAAACACCTAAAAAAATAATGCACTTCCTGCTAGTCTTCCTGACTTTAAATATTGATATTTGCATCATTATCAAAACATGATTGCAGTCTTGTGACGACACAGATTCCTTACCACAGATCAAGACACATCTTTCATGCAGACCCCCTACTGAGGTGGTCTCTGCAGCCAGTGATAGTGTATTCATTTTCCTCTGTGACTTCATCACTTCAGCCTCAGAGTCCTTCATATCCTACGCTTTAAATGAATAAGTCATTATTGTCCGGTGCCCTATCCTGCTAAACTATAAACAAGGACCCTACTGCTTCCTGCCCAACAACAGAACACCGTCCATGTCATGTGTAACCCAGAAGGCATATCTAAACAAGAATGATTATCTCAAAATTGAGTCCAAATGGTATTTTTCTTGGGGATTTAATTATCATATATAAATTGAAGCACTTATGTTTGTACAAATAAATATGTTCGCTGCTTCTTAGTCTTCATCAAAGCACACTCACTAGACGAGATTGTACTTTCCCTAACGAGAGGGTCATTGTCTTGGGCTTGTACATCACAAATACAATCCCCCTGTGCAACTATAATTTCACATTTTCTGGTTAAGACTGACCATCGAGTAGTGGCATTTTCACCACTGAAACTCAGCATAAAGCTCTCACAAACTGCTCTGTCTGCAGAGACTTATCGAGGACCAATTGACGTCAACGGGATGATAACATGAGTAGTTTTCAGAGACCCACTCCCCTTGAGAACTGAATAACAAACATCTGCTTTTTCCGAGAGATTCTTGATTCATAACAAATACAGTTTTAAAAATAAAGCCATTTGTTTGATCCCCCAGCATTAATAAGCTTAATAAAACAAAAAAATGTTTTCTATGAGAAACAAAATGGTAAAAAAATGCATCACAGAATTATACTTAGGAAGCTAAACAAAAAGGTAAGAAACAAAATCAAATCTTTTAATACTAAGTATGAACAGAAAATAAAACAACAAGTCAATCTTCATTTATGTTAGGAAATTCAGAAATGGTACCCAGCAGTGCTCAGAGACAACACACAATGACAGTAAGACTCAGCACCTAAGGACATAGCTGGTATCTTAGGAATCAAATTCAGTGCAAAAGTCTCCCAACTGTGTCCATCATGCTTTAATATATTTCACCTGGAGGACTACCCAGCAAAGATGTCCCCAGAGCAAGTTCTCAAGGCTCCATCTCTGAGGTGAAAAATGCTAGGTCCATGGGACCTCATAACATGGTGAGGGTGCCTCCTTGCTTACATAATGCAATGTCTCACTGACCTACTTCGCAATCTTTTTAAGCTCAGCTTCTCATCCAGCTTCATGCCTGAGACATGGAAAACAGCTGTGATCACCCCCCCTCCACAAAGGTGGATCCACCACTGATCTTGGCAACTACAGAGCCAGAAGCCTCACTAGCTTTATCTGCAAAACAACAGAACCGATTATTATTATTGACCTTCTAAGCTCAAACTTTGGGAGTTTGCTGTCGCTTGAGCCAGATCATTTTGGGTTTATGAAGGATAGATCTTGACTGCTTAACCCGAATGACTTCTTCAGAAAGTCGCTGAAGTCTGCAATGAAGATAAGCTGTTGTACACAACATACCTCGACCTTGCTAAAGCCTTTGACACAATTCCACACTTGAGCATCATAAGCAAGTTAGCCAAACTAAATGCAAACCCCAACATTAGCAGATGTACAGCAAACTGGCTCACAGGCAGAACCCAGTAAGTCAAGACAGGGAGTACATTGCCTTCCAAAAGGCCCATTACCACCGATGTCTTCCTAGGTTTGGATCTTGGGCTACTCCCTGTTTGGTATGCATTTCTCAAATATCAAAGATAATGTCAAGAACTTCTGGCTGAGTAAATTTGCTCATGATTGCAAACATGGTGCTATCATGAATTCCACAGAGGACTCCTAGGTTAGATAAGCAAGACTAGCATATGCAAATAAGTGGTACCAAGATCACAGCTTCAAGCTTAATGCAAAAAGTGTAGTATAGTATTCTTAGGAAATCAAGAGCATCCATGGTGCTAACGCATAAATGGTACCATCATCAGAACTGATATCGTTATCGGAAACCTAAGCACATTTTAGGCAACGAGTTCTAAGTTGATCACCTCATATCCGTAATCACAAAAAAAAAACTTAAAACCATATACCCCTACTCTGTCTCATGCAAACGTCTTAGGCGTGACCTCATGCTAGTACACAAGGCCTGACCGACCTCCTTGACATTCGCAAAATTAGAAGCAGCATGAGCGCTGCGCAAAAGCCCTCAACCGTTGACAAAATGCAAAATGAACTTGGTGAGATTGATACCTCACTCAAAGAAATTTGCTCTCAGTTTAATTTCTCTGTGTCTTTTGGGTTTCTAATACCATGAAGGGAATGAACCACATTCGTAAACCAAAGTATGATTAAAGTTCATGAAATTAGTATTGTTTTAATCTTTGATGTTAGCCAAAAGTGCTTTTTGCAAACCCTGCAATGTGCCCAGGGATGACTCCTTCTGCAGTTCATATGGAGTTACACGTATCGGTAAAGTATCTAAATACGACTGTAAATTCCTTTTTCTAAGACGTGTTGCTCCTATTACTGTTGGAACTGTCTTGGTATCCTTCTTCCACATTGCCCTTATTTCTGCCTGCAAATCATGTTATTTTAGGATTTTGTGTCTCTCTGTATATAACACACTGTAATCACTGGGTGTAGCAATTTCAGTGATTGCTACTTTTGTCTTCTTTTCATGGACTACTATATCTGGTTTTCCAGAATCTGTTTTTTGAAATGTTGGTAATGGGTGATCTCATGTGATATAAACTTCATCATTTTCTATAATGTTTTGTGGCTCATGTTTCCAATACTTCTCAGCTACTTCAGTATTGTAATCTTTGCATAATCCCCAATGCAGCAGTCTTAACACATAATTATGCCTTTCAGTATATAGCCCGGCTGACATTAATATGCCACACCAAGAACCAAACCTCCACAACGAACCAAAAATGAAGAAAAAGGAAAACTAATCCAGGCCAACACAGCAACAAGATGGGCAACTGTTCCCATTTCTGTTTTAAAGAACCTGCTTTTCTCTTTTTCTCTGACATGTTCAATGGACTTTGTAAACCAACATGTACGCAATCCGCTATCCTGGTCTGCCAGTATTAACCTTTCATCCTTTCATTTGAAATTCACCTCCTCTTAACCATTCTTGCATCATATCCTGATTGAGTTTTCTGTAATTGCAACTATATTTATGCCTTTTCCACATTTCTTGCTTTCTCATCTGATCCTTCACTTTATATTCTTTCGTTTTTTTTTTTTTGTTGTTGTTTTTTGGCACATTCATTTGCTGCCTGATTTTTATCTATTTCTGGTTTGATTTCCATTACCACTTGACACTGATATGCTTCTGTTAAACTAAGCAGGGAAGTCACCTTAGACTTGTTTTCTTCATGTTTAAAAATATTCACTATGTTTGGATCTTGTGAGGTCTGCAAATATATGTGCTATCCTATGAATGTAGAGCTGTACATGTGATCATTTTCAAGGAGGCCCATACCTCCTTCAGAAAAAGGAATATATAATCTTGGTATTCAGTGATTTTTTATATATCATTTGATAAGCGTGAAGCATTTTTCTCGGTTTCCTGTCCAACTGATCCAGTACCTTTTGGGGCTAGTCAGTCACCCACCCCAAAATTGTAAGTTAGAATAAGAAGACCAAATTCGTTTATAGCTTGGACTTTTTAGATGTCAGGAATGTTTTCAGTATTAATGTTAGTCTTTTGAAGTATCCCTTACTGAGTTTTTCTCACATTTGTTCATGTTTTACAGTCGATCCTTCATCAATTCCCGAATATTTCTACACTCCCTCCTGTTCAAATTCTTTTATATCATATTCCTGTCCCAGACTGATATTTTCTTTGTGGTGCAGCTTTCTTGCTTTAAACATTGTTTTTGCACATTTATCAAGACAAAGTGTCATTCTTATATCATCTGAGAAAGTTTTGACCACTTCCAGTTGTGCTTTTAGCTCATCATCTGATGAACTATCCACTCACTTTTAAATCATCCACAAAAACAAGATAAAAAGTATTTACACTTTGTTGTTTTCTAGGAGCCAATTTGTAACCATGACGTAATCTGTTAAGTAGGCAGCTTAATGGGTTAAGGGCAAGACAAAAAAGGAGCGGAACAGAGAGTCACCCTGGAATATCCCCTTTTGAAGTTTTATCCCCTGGGAAAATTATTTGTCCTTTATCATGGCTTAGCTGCCAAGTGGTTTGCCATTGTTTCCTGGTCACTGTAATATATCAGTGTAAGATGTATCTTATACATCTGTTATCACGCCTTTATCCGTGAATGTAGGATGCTCTGAAATGCTTTTTTTTGTAGTCTATCCATGCCATATTTAGATTCTTCACCTTTTTACAATTTACCATTATGACTTTATTCAGCAACAAATGATGCTTTGTTCCATATGTTGTTGTATCTTTCAGCTTTTCCTGGTTAGGGGTCGCCACAGCGAAACTCCAGTCCGCTAATGATTGGCAGTACATTTTTACGTACAGACTTGCCAGGCCTGATGCACAACCTTCAACAAAGGTACACCCATTCACGCATGTCTCCACACAGAAGACACTTTAGCTGAGAATCGAACAGGACGTCTTACTGTGAGGCGACAACGCTACCATAGCACCACCACCGCATGACGTTCTTTTATTACTCTTGTCTTCTATTGTCATGATTGAGTTTTCTTCTAAATGTTTATAAACTGTATCAGCATCAATTCCAGTATATAATGTATCCATCGTCAGAGGGCAAGTTATTGGTCTGTAGTTTTTTAGGATAGTGTGCAGTTCCCTGTTACGGAGGAGTATTATTTTTCCTCTTGTTAGTCAGGTTGGTATCCGTTCGGGGTACACATATAAGTGGTTCTTACTCAGGGCTAAATCTTCATGTAAGGATGTTAATACTTTTAGCCAGAAGTTAGGTAATGCATCTGGGCCTGGGGTTTTCCAGTTAGGAACATTTCTTAAATTTGTTCCAATTTCTCTGGCCGTTACTTCATCCTATTTCATATCCTCTATGTTTCAACTTCTTATTGTTTCTTTTAATTCTTCTAGCCCTTCGGCATCTTAGTTATGTTCCACATAGTCTTCATTGATATTTCTCCAAAATGTGTCAGTTTTTTTTGGTGGTATTTCTATTCCTTTTGCCTGGTTTCCCAATTCTCTATAAAACTTTTTTGGGTTGTCTGCATGTATTCTATGTTTTTCTGCCTGTGCTGATATCTTTAGTTTATTATTTACAATAGTGTACAATAGATCCTGGTCTGTTCTGATACTGTGAATTGCTTTTATCACATCTATCTTTCAAAATATTTTTGTTTATCTCTTCCTTCCCCTGCACTCTTCTAACAGTGATACTTCTTGTCTTAATTGCTTTATAGTTTTCTCTATTATAGGTTCATAGGTTAGTACTAAGCTAACTGCCCTTGCGAGCCATTTTAAGCCTAGCCAATTATCCCTTGTGAGACTCAAACCCTGCAACTTGTGTTTGTAATGCAAACACCTTAACCATTAGGCCACCCTCCCAACCCTGAAGTATTCGATACTTCCATGATGGCATTTGATTTCTTCCATTCCTTTTGTTCATGCTGTGTGTTTTTGTGGTAAGACATTATCTGTTATTAATTTAGCTGCACAGTAATATATGCCATTTACTTCTGTTATAAATGGTCTTGATTACTGAGTCTTACCGACTTTATATAATCTGTTTCTTTCATTTATCTTAATATGCCTATCCAACTATGTTAAATCAAGCAATTCTTCCCTTAGATCATTTTCTTCTAAACTAAGGGCACATCCTTTGTTCTCTGTTTCCTCTGGGCATTCTACAGAAAGTTCCAGAACATCTTCTGTGACATATTGTCTTCAGTTTCACACTGTGTCATCTGTTGCTCTTTCATACTGAAACTCATTGGCCGATCACTCCACAACAATGACAGCATCAGAGTTGCCACAGTTTCTTGTTCCTTCCTTTGCTGTGCAACTCCAACTGAACTTTTGTACTGATTTCCTGCTGGAGGCTCCAATGTATCTTCGTATGGCAACTGATCAGACTCTTCCTGTTTCACCAGTTTCTCCTTGATTTGAGGGCTCATTGCTCTATCATGATGTGATGTTACGATAGTTGGAATTTCTGCACTAACTCCTTCACTTCGCAGGTTATCTATAACATCAGTTTCCATTTCTTTAACTTCTCCATTTCTAATCCTCTTTTCTACTTTTCATCTTTGTTTTCTTATTTTTTGTTTTGTAAAATGTTTCATATCCAGATGCTTTTGCCTGTATTTCTCTTCAAATATCTTTGGTGCCGCTCTTTTTGTATTGATTAGTTTTGCTTTCTCCTTTGCATAAATATTGCACCGTATTAAATCTCTCTTTCCCATGTCCATACTTTTTCTACAGATGTCTCCCACTGCTTACTTTGGGGGGGGGGTCATTGTTCCATCATGCTGTGATATAACCTGTGTTGGACTTTCTACACTAAATCCTTCACTTTGCAGGTATTCCATAACTTCAGCTTCTGTTTAATTTCTATTTACTAATCTTTTCTGGTTATTAATTTAATAATATTCTCAGTATTCCACTCAATCATCTTCATGGCTCTTTTTTGGCCTGTCAGTTTTTGTGGGTTTTGTCGATTGCTATTTCCTTCTGCAACAGGGGGGGCCAACCTTTTTATTTTTCACTCAGTAAGTCCACTTACATATTAAACAAAGCATTCTTTTGTCTTCTTCAAGCACAATGTGCTTTGTTTCAGAAGAATACTTCGGTTACCGTTAATGTACCCCCACGTCTCCTGTAGCAGGTATTGCTATGTCTAGGAAACAAATGATCTGCCAGATCAAATACCTAGTAGTAGCCAGTTAACCTATAAATAAACTTTGTAAAAACAGCCCCGACTGGCCAATATCTGACATTCACCCAGTGCATTATAGGTATTGCTTGCTAATGCTATTTGTTTTTATTTAAATTAAACAAAAATCATGCATGGGTGTAAACAGCTATTATTTGCTAAAAATATTTTTGAGGGTTCGGGTTGCCCTCTCCCACATTCATTCTTCTGTATAATGTTCCAAACCCTTTACCCATTTATTAATATTAAATTTGTAAATGGAATAAATGTGTGCAGTGTAAGAGTACATATTCATATCTGCTTGACTGCAATAGCTGTTTCATCTTTGTTAACACTAGGAGAATAAATCTTAGAGAAGTGAGTTTGCACAGCTGCTGTGTTTCATATTCTATTCATTAAATGAGTGCCAACTTTAAATACTGGGCATATAGTTGATGATTCAGAAGGAAAATCTTTACAAGTGTTATTTTCTGCACCTGTAACTGGGTTGATATCAATTTTCTCAGTCTTCCTCTCTATCTGTCTGTGTCTCTCTTCCTTTTCTATGGCAAGTTTAATAAATGACCATCTTTCTTCACGTCACCAATATAGATGTCGCCAAAATGTGGTTTTAGTGATAAATAAGCCATAGCATGTCAGTGAAAGGGGGATGGGAAACAAGGTAAAAGTAAGGGGGATCAGCAGGACACCAGACATGGAAGTCTAAATAAAAAGCAGAAATAAAGAGAGAAGACGACCAACTAACATAAATAAGGCTTTCTGTGGTGCACGTTGTCCTTTGATAACCTAGCTAAAAAGTGCTTCTGTAAATTATAGGTCTGACAATAATGCTAATCCACTTAGTCCGATAGTTGAGTAACAGCAGTCGCTCTGGATAGCTAGAAGACATGGCTGTACATTTAGCATAATGACTTCCAGCACTGATATTATGAAAAGCAATGCACTGATAACAATGACAGACTTTTAACTGTTAAGTGCTAATTATAACTGAAATCTCTTCTGCAAATTGCAACTGTGCAAAGAAATCAGCATTAGCATGTGCTCAGTTCTTTCCATTCACAGACTGTGGGACAGCTGGAGGGTCTTAGGTAGATTTTTAGTGAAGAAGAGATAAATGGCGTAGCAAACATATCTCGACATCACAGCTGAAGCCATGTGTGGGGATATGACACTGCTGACTAGCTATCAGGTGTATATGAAGGATTCCAGGTCAGCAGACAAGGTCCTCCATAGTGACTGCTGAGTAGTGGGTTATGGACTTGCCCCACCTCAGGATATGACCTGAATGCATCAGGGTAGTCTGGATGATTAGAAACTGACTATTGTGTGGGGAGAACACATTTTGGCAGGCAAAAGCACTAGTTTCAAGCTGGCAACACCAATGGAGGCTATATTTTTGTTGTGCAGGGACATGATATCAACATGCGTGTCTTCTTAGAATGTGTGTGTGTGTGTGTGCGTGTGTGTGTCTGTGTGTGTGTGTGTGTGTGTGTGTGTGTGTGTGTGTCTGTGTGTGTGTGTGTGTGTGTGTCTGTGTGTGTGTGTGTGTGTGTGTGTGTGTGTGTGTGTGTGTGTGTGTGTGTGTGTGTGTGTGTGTGTGTG
>NC_056750.1:26448531-26451031 GCF_019279795.1 Protopterus annectens
GATTTGATAAGTGGGACTAGATCATTTACTAATGCCATAGACAAGTACCTTGTCTCCACTCTAGTCAGTTGATCAGCATAATTACATTTTGAGAAAATCAGTAAAGAGCACTGTAGATTGCATTGTTCTGATATTATAACAGGGTTGTTGATGCTCATCTCGGTCAATTATATGAAAACAGTTGTTAGCAGAAAAGGGCATTTTTGTGTCTGAGATCTTGAAATGAATGCTGCAGAAAAACAGAACTACAAGGATTTACTTAGATGTGAGTTGCAAACACGTAATTTTTTTTAAAATTTTACTCAGATAGTATTACCCCCACCCCTAAAGACTATCAGCTCGATTTTTACAGAGCAAGACTTTGTCAGAACAATAACAATTTTCTGTTTACAAACACAAGGAATGTTTTTGTCTTTTTTAGTTTTGTTTTTATTGAACAGAACCAAAGGGAGTTGTAACAACCTCAAGTGACCGGAAGTTTGAGATGCCACAAATAAACTGTTGGACACAAGAATGCTGCCTACAGTCCTGGTTACTCTACATACCAAGCCCAGAGCATCATGGGTACATGTTCGGAGGAGTGAGTGGCAAAGCCTGATCTCTTTTTTTTCTGTAGGAATGCATACCAATGCCATCTGGGGCAGCCATCTAGAAAGCAGTACTAGAGACACCTTGCCCACTGGGCATAGAATATGTGAGCAGATGCACACTCAGACAGCTGAGGTGTTGCAAATGCATCTACACACATGTTACTGATGCCACTGCAAGTGAGGTATCAGAGGGCATAACTGGAAAAAATCCCTTATCCTATGTGTATGAGAGCTGTCAGTTCTCCCTCACGGAGGATTCAGAGATATACCACAGAATTTAGGACCAAGTGACAGATGGAAAAATTAAACTGTGGTAAATAAATAAGCAAAAACATAATTTAATATGAAATTATTGGATTTGTACAATGCAATGAGGAAAAAAGTGAAAGAATTAAGGCAACATAAAAAAATGAGTGGATGAGGAGGGTAGCAGGAAATGTGAGTCGCCTGTCAGCATATTACTCTCTTAAGAAAAGAAGTCTGTCATCTCTGGGAATAGCTAACCAAGATTCAGAGGACCACATAACCTGCTCTGGAACCGCAAAGATTACATCTGCTGCCATAGAAGCTGCCAAGAATGAGAAACATTTAGATCATAATGGATCTTGGTAAACAAGGTGCAGACCAATTCCTCTATGGAGGCACCAGCTTTGGAGGCTAAGGATAATTCTGGGAAGATCTTCAAAGGAGATCCATAGGATGGTCACATGAAACTCCAAAGGAGAAGGAAAAGAAAAAAGGGACAAAAGATAAAAAGAAAGGTGGACGTTAATGAGCAGAGCAACCTGATAATACCATGATGGTAACAGAAACATGGTGCACACACAGCCATAACGGGGATGTAACCACACTGTGCATTCATTGTCCAGGTCTTCGCTTAATCTAATTCAAGGTCACAGGGGAGATGGAGTCAATCCCAGCATTCAGCAGGCAGAAGACTGAGAAAGTAGCCTTGGACAGGGTGCTGGCCTATCAAGAAACACAACTAAAGAGATAATAATGATAATGAGACAGAGCCGCCTGAGCAGGGAAAATAAAGTAAAAGAGGAACGGAGTGAATGAGGATAATAATGATAATGAGGCAGAGCCACCTGAGCAGGAAAATAAAGTAAAAGAGGAACGGAGTGAATGAGGATAATAATGATAATGAGGCAGAGCCACCTGAGCAGGGAAATAAAGTAAAAGAGGAACGGAGTGAATGAGGATAATAATGATAATGAGGCAGAGCCACCTGAGCAGGAAAATAAAGTAAAAGAGGAACGGAGTGAATGAGGATAATAATGATAATGAGACAGAGCCACCTGAGCAGGGAAATAAAGTAAAAGAGGAACGGAGTGAATGAGGATAATAATGATAATGAGACAGAGCCACCTGAGCAGGGAAAATAAAGTAAAAGAGGAACGGAGTGAATGAGGATAATAATGATAATGAGGCAGAGCCACCTGAGCAGGGAAAATAAAGTAAAAGAGGAACGGAGTGAATGAGGATAATAATGATAATGAGACAGAGCCACCTGAGCAGGGGAAATAAAGTAAAAGAGGAACGGAGTGAATGAGGATAATAATGATAATGAGACAGAGCCACCTGAGCAGGAAAATAAAGTAAAAGAGGAACGGAGTGAATGAGGATAATAATGATAATGAGGCAGAGCCACCTGAGCAGGGAAATAAAGTAAAAGAGGAACGGAGTGAATGAGGATAATAATGATAATGAGACAGAGCCACCTGAGCAGGGAAATAAAGTAAAAGAGGAACGGAGTGAATGAGGATAATAATGATAATGAGGCAGAGCCACCTGAGCAGGAAAATAAAGTAAAAGAGGAATGGAGTGAATGAGGATAATAATGATAATGAGGCAGAGCCACCTGAGCAGGGAAATAAAGTAAAAGAGGAACGGAGTGAATGAGGATA
>NC_056750.1:26456031-26578531 GCF_019279795.1 Protopterus annectens
TAGGACCAAAATTGACATCTCTGAGCATGCATCTGTTATAGTTGTGATTTCTCACTCAGGGATTAGGACCAAAATTTACATCTCCGAGCATGCATCCGTTATAGTTGTGATTTGTCGCTCATGGATTAGGACCAAAGTTGACATTTCCGAGCATGCATCTGTTATAGTTGTGATTTCTCTCTCAGGGATTAGCACCAAAATTGACATCTCTGAGCATGCATCTGTTATAGTTGTGATTTCTCTCTCAGGGATTAGCACCAAAATTGACATCTCCGAGCATGCATCTGTTATAGTTGTGATTTCTCTCTCAGGGATTAGCACCAAAATTGACATCTCCGAGCATGCATCTGTTATAGTTGTGATTTCTCTCTCAGGGATTAGCACCAAAATTGACATCTCCGAGCATGCATCTGTTATAGTTGTGATTTGTCGCTCAGGGATTAGGACCAAAGTTGACATTTCCAAGCATGCATCTGTTATAGTTGTGATTTCTCTCTCAGGGATTAGGACCAAAATTGACTGAAAAAGTATTGAGTGTGCTGAAAGTGGCAGGCAGAGCCTTGCTCTTTTCACAAATCACTGTATCATTGCATATGCTACACATGTGGGAACTCCTGAAGCTGTACACGTTCAGGAGATGGCATATAATGATGCTGTCTGCACAGACATGAGGGCTTCTGCATGCTGTAGCCATCATTTTTGATCCTGCAGACTAATCTTCACAATGGAACTGTATACCACATTACTGTGTGGTCCTTCCTGTGTCAAACTCATGGACAAGGTCTGGTTCTCACTCGTGTCTCATTGGATAGGTTCACGTGCTAATCTGATGCATTACTCTTGCTAGCAGTTTATCAATGCAGTATTAAGAAAAGAATAAATGCCAGAGCCAGTCCTTTACATTCTCACATTTGTTTAATTTGGTTATTTGATTCCTACTACATTTTAACACTTTTAAAACTAGTCATAAAAAGATGAAGGATTTATTTCAAATCTGAATATTGAGGTAGTTCATGAATCAGTCTGACAAGTAATTCATCATTGAGTATTTAAGAAGTAATAAGTGCATTCATTGATTGCTGTTACATATTATCCAGATGCAGTGTAATTGTGTAGCAGTTTGTGCATTACACAAACAGGATGTGCCTGTTGTTCACAAGTTTTGCATAATTTTTATTGTTAAATGTACATGTAGTTTTAACAACTGCTTAACAGAAATGCCCCTTCCAGGCATCATGTTTGATTGTTTATGTTCACCAAGCATTTAACAGTAATTATAATCATTTCCTCTATTTCTCCATTTGTTCTTGCAGTTTTTTTTAAATTGCACATTGAATTAAAGATAGCATTAATGAGCACATTTAAGATTTTAAGAAAGAAAAAAGTAATGCTTTAACTAAGCATTTAGGTGTGAACATAGTTTTAAATTCCAAGACATTTTTACTGTTCATCACAAATCATGGTAATGTGAGTAATTGATAATTACTAGCAGACAGTAAATGGCAGAATGTGTTAAATGTACAAATTTGTCCAAGTTTAAATGAAAGATTGTCATTATTTCCTTTGTTAAAATGCAAACCCACTTATTTAGTTAAGTAATGATGGACTTGAATGGCAGACTGCATTCCCTGGTAGCTGTACCTCTCAGTTTACATTTTGCTATATATTCCTTGTTTGTTTAAATCATTTGTTAATCTTGATAAATCTCTCATAGTTTATTCATGTGAATTATATGTTGTTTCACCATTAACCTTTTCTTTTGCTTCATTAAACACTCTTACATTTGTATTTCCGTAGCTGTTGCAGGCTGCTTTGCACTATATGAACCACTGGGACTTGTATTACCTTGTGTACTATTATGGGATAGGTGATGGAACTTATCTCAAAAGTCACTTGTTGCCATATACTTATTGATTCAGAATGGTGCAGATTTGTCTAGAGAAGCTTTGTACAAACTTAACCTTAACGTTATTTTGAGGAAGTAGCAACTACACTTAACAAGAGATCAACTACTTCAATGGCATTCTGGGATTTCATCAAGTCATTTCACAGAATTCATTGTAAGGGTTGGCTATATCATCTTCAACTAAATGTTAATTGCTACGAAGTTCAGTGAGTAAAAAACTGGGGAATACAACAGATAGGAACATAAGGTTACCCATCCACATGTACTGAAGTATCCAGCGGAGTCCCTTAGGACTAGGAACTAAGAGCACCCTCATATGGTCTCTTTTTCTTGGGTATATCTATTCTGTACATAAAGAACTAGGACAGAAAAATATGATGAGATTGCAAACTAGGAAGTATTATTGCCTTCACAAGTAATGCAGAAATACTTCAGGATAACCTGTTCTGCTGGAGTAGCGGGATTAAGCCTTGATTGTGACCCAGATGACCCGAGTTTGATTCATTTTGATAGCTTGGATGCATGCTGAAGTCATGATGGGGGGATAGTGGAGTAAAAATGTGTAGCCTGTCCACCTCTTGTTGAGTGGGGGGTGAGGGGATGCATAGTCAGAGTAATCATTGACATTAAATTCTGAGGTGGAGACTGGAGAACCATCAGAGCATCTATCTAGGGGTTGTTTGGTGCTCCTGAGAATATCAGTCCGGGGGAGATGTCCCTGCCAAGGGCCTACAACACACCCACACCTGAACATGTAGCATGAATTTGCTGGAGATCATAAGGACACAAACAACCTATTGACCTAGAGAGTAGCTTTAAAGGCTCTTAAGCTCGTTCTCCTCCAACGGCTCCCCATCATCTCCTTCCTAAGTGGGGCTGGGGCTGGTGACTCTGTCTCCTCATCATCGCTAGCCAAGGTGGGAGCCAGGGCTGATGACTTCAGCTTCCCATCATTGCCAGGAAAAGTGGGGACAGAGCTGGTGACTCCAGCTCAGGAGTTTAAAAAACAGGTAACGCTATATCCAGGTCAGCCTTTGACTTTGAGGAGACAGGGAGCTCAAGAGAACATTTCCACAGGAGATTTCAACTGTAACCCAAGTAAACCGCGGTGGAAAAAATCAAAAGAAATACTCCAGGATGGGTTGAACAATATAAGGATGTGGTACAAAAGTAACAGCCTCAGCTTTAAAACTATGAAATGTACTATGGTCAGCGTTGGAGTAAAAAAGATATACACATTGACTATAAACGTAATGCGGAGATCCTAAAGGGGGACAGTGAAATCAAAACCTAGGATTGCTGAGAATAAATTAGTTTTGATTGGTGTGTCATCATGAAAGCCAGAAAAGCACATCTGATGCTCAGTCATACAATATGGGGGGGGTCATTGTTCCCCTGTGTTCACCACTAATTACTTTAATAACTGAACGTAATGCTGCAGTGTGCATACTTAAACCAGGTACTTTACACAGCTTGGGAAAGTGGAGAGATTCTTAAGTAAGGGAACAGAGTAGCTAGAAAACCTGATGTACTTGGAATAATTTCAAGAACTGTTTTTACTTTCTGTATCCTGCAAGCTTCTGAAAGAGGACTAGTAACACACAGAGCCACATATGACCCAGTTTTATGAAAACTCATGCTTGGAAACTTATGAAAAGTAAAACCAATACATTATCCTGTAACCTACTACTAAAAATAAATACAAATAACAGATATAGTGACAGATTCATATCTCTCTGACTATTAAAACTTTAGAATAAAATAATGCTCAAGATAAGGCTGACCTATTCACAAGCTGTATTCAGAAATAAAATGAATAATAATATTGGTATTCTGGCTTTCATGATGACACACCAATCAAAAGTAATTTATTCTCAGCTTGGTGCCAGAACCATGGGCTCAAGCTCGATGCCAAGAAATGTATAGTTATCCCCTTTGGGAAAAACCATGTACCCATGAAATGCCACATAGGTGGTAGTACACTAAACACCGAAAGTGTGATAAGAGACTTAGGGAAACAGGTGGACAGTGGTCTCACCTTTGATAACCACATCGCCACAACAGTCAGGAAATCCTTCTATGTGGCACACCTCATCACTAAGGGCTTTTCATCCAGAAAAAAGGAAGTCATTGTCCCACTGTATTCATCCCTCATTAGACCCATTATAGAATACAACACCCCATTTGGTATGTACCTCTCAAGACATTTGCAACAACTGGAAAGGCCGCAGAAATACCTCACTAAAAGAATCACAGGCCTAAAGCAAATGTTCTGTGCTGACCGTCTAAAAAAACTCCAGCTATACTCTGTCACATATCATCTACTCAGAGGCGATCTCTGCTTAACATACAAGGCCATGTCAAACCCAGAGCTGTTGGACATGCTACACTTAAAGAAATCCCAATCCCTCCGAGCCACACTCTCCAGGGATCTAAACCTTGTCATCACAATGAACAAACATCTGGAGGGATAAGTTCCTGACCCAGAGACTCCCCAGACTCTGGAATAGACTGCCCATACATGTCAAGGAGAGCGCCTCTTTGGCCTTCTTCAAAAGGAACCTTGACGATTGGATGGGAGATAGGAAATTCCCCCCGGGGATCACATCAGTCAACCTGCTAGACAGGGGTCCAGGGAAGTAAATATTGTGGGAAGAAATAGCCAGGGAATTGTTATGGCTAGGCTTGTATAGGCCCTAGGGCTGATAACCTAGTAATATGAACCTATGAACCAGAGGTAGTAACAGCAGAAAATGGCACTCGCGCTTCTTGAATACCATTACTTCATCAGCTTGACATCAAAACTTGTGAAACTGTTTATGTTGCATTAAGGCAAATGTGCTCTGTGACTGACCTCAATAAACTCACTGTTTACTCTTCGTGTACTTACTTAGTGATCCCCACCCAAAATATGTCCAGTTCAGGAGAGTCCTTGTAACTTTATTCTCTCTCTCCAGCAGAGATTTAAGCGGAAAACAAGCTCAGGTCATACATGAGGAGTCCTGTGCTTCAGATCTTATATCACCTCTATCTAAATATATCTACACTAATTTTCATATTATATCTAGTAATACAATTTCATCAGTGGTGTGTGAAAAATGTTTAAAATTACCCATTTAAGAAGAAACTAAAGCAGAGTTAATCAACTACATGTTAAATGAATGTTTGCTTTATAATTCAAGTGGATTTGACATTATCTGTGCCCTTGAATTGTTTTTAAATTAGTTAAAACTAAGTTGGCAAAGTGCATTTACTGACTTTAAAATGCATAGCCTCTGAAGTCCGTGCTAAATAGATTAGTATGAAAAATGCTGTACAAGCCAAGCAGGCAAATTATTCTGTCTTCTGTCAGCCAGAGGACAGGAAATATAGGCTATACAAAATACCATAAACATAAGTACAGAAAATATAATGTGTATTATGTCAAGTAAACTAGTATACAGTTATTCAAATTATTTCCTACATTTCTAATAATATATGAAATGGTTTCTGCATCCCACAAAGGAGACAGCCGAGAACATGTGGACTTTTTATGACATGGTGCATACCTCTCAACTGTACAGATTTTCACAGAATGTCCAGATTTTTGCCTCATATTTTTGGCACATTTTTCATAAAATTGCAGTTTTCTAGCAAATCATTGGCACATTATTGATGATTTAAGTCAGAAAATAATGACATAGACATTTGAGTTTCAGAATTCATATCCTTCAGAAAATTCATATTAATGCAAAGCCTGTTATTCTATCTACTTTCTAAGCTTATAACAGCAATGTTTAAAAATTGTCCCTATGTTTGGGCCATTGTTCCCCCATTTTTATGGCTTTGTCCAGATTTCTTGCACTAAGAGGTTGAGAGGTATGCATGTTGCACTCCATTGAAGTAGTGGTGGACATAGACTGCAGCCACATTGCAATAAGGGCCTCACTTGGGGAGTAGATTCCATTCTAGACTGTCAAGTGGTCTGTAATGCACAGGGTATAATATATAATGTATCTGCAGGCCCCCTGGACAGTGCCCATGACTCCCACATATGGCACATGTTGTAATGCACAGGGTATAATATACAATGTATCTGCGGGCCCCCCAGACAGTGCCCATGACTCCCACATATGGCACGTGTTTGACCTATACCAGCAGGTCTTGCAGGGTGATTTTTTTACTGAACAGCATCTTACTGATGATGCCAGATATGCCCTGCAGCCATGATTAATGACAGCTTTTGCAACACTCAGACCATAGCAGAGAATGTCTGCAAAACTGCCCTTTCACAGACCCAAGTCATCGTAGAGCATGTGTTTAGCCTGCTTATGGCCCACTTCTGCTGTCAAGGTGTATCTGGTAGTGCACTATGTATGACCATGTAATATGCAGTAAAAAAGAGGAAGCATCAGACTCATCTGAGGAGGTATCTCATGAGGAGACTGTGGAAGGTCAGTGGCAGAAGAAGACTATTCCAGACGAATAGAGCTGTAGTGTACCATGACAGTAGTTAAGAGGTAGCATCTGATTTATAACTATGGCCCAGATGAAACCATCTTACAGAACATTAAGAGTGCTGAATGCAAGCCTACACCCAGGCTGTGCTGTAATATGCATAGACTGGCCACACTGTCTGTTGGACATAGGCTATCCAGGTAACAGAGTACTGAAGACAGGGCAGAGATGTCATCCTGTGCAAAGGTGGGAAGGCCCACAGTGGCAAGTGTCAGCAGGTGAAGTGTTTGAGGAGCATGTGTGTGTGTGTGTGTGTGTGTGTGTGTGTGTGTGTGTGTGTGTGTGTGTGTGTGTGCAAGTACGCACTGCGACACAGCCCTATCTGGTGGACAAGTCTAGGGTACCCACAGGCAATGTATGATGCATGCACAGACTTATTCATGTCCTTGTCCATGAGGATGTTCTGTTCTGGAAAGTTCTCCAGCACAAGCCATGCCACACTGTGAAGATGGAGTGCTCCGTGACTGTGAACAGCAGTTTACACTTCGGGTGGACTCTGCATGACTATATGTCCATGTCACACTGCAGCTCCCTTAACATGTTATGCTGGAGAGTCCCTTATTAGAGATTCCAGTACAAAGTGGATTCCTGGGATAGTCTGACAAGGACAATGTCTGGAGGTGGTGGTGCTCCTGACTACACCTTTCTCCTGTCTCCTTTCACAGCAGCCCTCCCCACTGGAAATGGAGGAGGCCATGCAGAGGAAGTGCATTGGCCATGATGTGTGGCCACACAGAGGCACCTTCTGTGGGCAAATTCCCTTGGCCACATCTCCATGGTGTTACACATGTAGCAGTGTACTCTGCCAGGTCATCACCCAGACAACACATACCACCCCAAACAGTTCAGTAATACCTGTGTTGGTGTCTACCTGTCCCTGTATTATGACCTCACACAAATGCTATGTAGTGGCCATGGACAGATCTCATTTGGGAGGCAGACAATATCCATGGTGTGTGCAGCCACTTGCATGTTGTCCGCAGATGTCATCTTGCTGCTGTTGCGTGGAGTTTGCAGTAACTGTATCTCTCCACTGTCCAAATTTTTGAAGAATGTCCACCTCATATTTTTGTTTTGTTTCTCTTAAAATCTGTGGCTTTCTGGCAAAACACTGATGATAGAAGTTACTAAATAATGACTTACATTTGAATTTCCGACATCATATCTTTTAGAAAATGTGAAACGTGAAACTGTGGACTGACGCACTTCCTGCAAGGTTTATATCTCATTTGAAGTTACAGTTAGAGTGAAACATTAGAAGACAGTTTAGTGCATTTTTTATATTATTTAGTATTTTGTTTCTTTGTTTACAATAGGTTGGGAGCTTTTAGTAAAATTAAGAATTAGGAGTTAAGGTGCTGTGGAGAAATGTTTTGGGGATAATGGACATGTCTTGGTATATCTGTACTGATACATTATTGAAGGGATCATTTGAAAAAGACCTCATTATAAGGACTGTGTAGCATGTATTGATACCATACAGCTGCTGGGTATTACAGGTATGTGTAACTTATTAGTTTAAGAGATTGTTCCTCAAACTGATGGATTAATGTCTTCAGCTCTTGTATTGAATGCATGTTCAGGAAGAAGCTTGTATTAATGATATGTTCAGTGTACTTTTGTTATAGTGCATTTGCTTAATGAATATAATAATGTGTGGTATTGTATTTTTTTTATTTTTTTTTAAGTTTTCTGTTTTAAATGCACTGAGGATGGACACATGCAAGTAGGGATTTACACTTTTTGCTTTATTTTTATTTCATTTCAGGCTTTTGTATTAAACATCCTCAAGTGGGAGCATTTTTTCCTTACAAGTTGGGTTTCCTTAATTCTTCCTATTCTTTTAGCAATAATTCTGAGTGGATTTATGTTTGGTATCAGTTCTGTACCAATAGCTGACAATTTACTGAGCAGTGAGTAGGAGGTGATCTCTGAGCTCAGACTACATTCTAAGGATCACTGCTTTTTCGTACCAGTCCTTCCTCATAAATATTTACTTATTTTCCAGCAAATGTGTTATTTACTACCCTACGACTACCACTACTAAACAGTGCTGGGTTATTTCTCAAAGAATTACCCCCATGGATGTGCAGTAACAAACCCTGCCCTCTCTCGGCCCATCGCATGCATATACCCCTTGAGTGACAAACAGGTACATTCTCAAATGCAGTATTAGTACATACCTTACAAGACTGAAAATGGATAACAGAAAGAAGTAAACTGAAACTTTCTGCCATGGCTAGGCAACAAGTGGAGGGTTAAAAGAGTAATCAGCCCAACTTACATGTATTTGCACATCAGTGACATCAAATTTTGTAGGGTGGTCTATAACAACTTTGTATTTACCACTCACCCTGCCTGTTGGATGGTGGGTGGGGGTCTATATTATAACATCAAAGTCTTACAACTTCGAATGTTCATAGGTTCATAGGTTCATAGGTTCATTTATCTCCCATCCACTCATCAAGATTCCTCTTGAAGAGAGTCAATGTGGGACTCTGCCTAACCTGGACTGGGATTTTATTCCAGAGTGAGAATCTGTCCCTCCAGCATGTCCTATTTATTTCAGTGCTGAGGTTCAAGTCTCTCGAGCGCGTTATAATATCGAACCCAGTATAGCGAACAATGGAAATAGCAAAGCTGCAGAACATCGAATACTTTCCTAGGGAAAGTACTCAGTGGGCCGTTTCTGCAGCTTCGCTATTTCCTCGACTGTGGAGCGAAGGTTATGCACCGGGTTAAGGTAAGTGTGCGAATGAAGGTGAGTGTGCGATTGGGCACGGGTTAGGTGAGTTAGGGTTAGGGCGCGGGTCAGGTAAGTCTGCGATTGTGTGGACATGAGGGTTAGGGTGGGGTCGGTGAGTTCGTGTTAGGGAGTGGGTAAGGTGAGTGTGCGATAGTGATGGACCTCAGGGTTAGGGTTGGGGTTAAGGTAAGTGGATAGCTAGTGGTGTATGTATGGTTTAGTGTAGGGCTTTGTGAAGTGTGTGTGTGTGGATTATTTATTTTGGTGTGCTTGTGTTGTGTGTATGTTTGTCGTAACAGCAAATTTTTTCCCTGGGAAAAAATTCACTATTCTTACTGTTCGGTTTTCTGGTGTTTCACTCTACTGGTTCGATATTATAACATTCGAAGTTGTAAGACTTCGATGTTATAATATAGACCTGGTGGGTGGGGTCTGCTGCCCCCTTAATTTCCACTCGGTGCATATTTAACAGTCTACATTCCCTTTGACTCATTTCTGAGCACTTTATTTTTATTTATTTATTTATTTATTTATTTATTTATATAATTATATTTCCATGTTTACTAAATGTTTAGCATCCATTTTAGTTTATTAAGAAGATATAGTGCATGTAGTCATGGGTATTAATGGCCAAAAAAAGACTGTCTTTTAACAAAACCCCTCCCTGTCCTGTGTGAAAGCTGCAGGAGGTACATCTCTGAAAAATAACCAAGTGCTGATCTTTAAACAAGAACATGTGGGTATCACTAGTAACTGAATATACAAGGGTGTGTGTCTTCATGGGATAGCCGATGATTGATATACGTGTTGATGACGTTGCACATTTTTTGCCTGTCAGCCATGTTGAATTATTTTGGACATGAATCTCAAGGTTCTTTATGTGTATAGGAACTTTGAAAGGCTCATTGTTACAAAGAAAAAAGACAATGTGTTGTTCCTTAACTAAATGTCCACAAGAGATGAGTGAAACGTATGGAATGGAGGGAAAAGGTTGGAAGCTGTTTTGAAATGAGAAAAACATGGTAGAACACTTGACAAGTGTTACTGCTGTGACTAGTCATACAGTAACTGCATTAAGATAGAATGGCCAGCCTAAATCATGTTTCTTTTGTGGGGACTTTTCTCATTTAATTCATGATTCTGACAAGGTACTGTGTGACCAGTATGGGGAGAAAGGACATACAGCAAGATGGTGTGTGTCTGAATGTTGAGTGTCACGATACAATGTAACCAGTGTAAGGAGGAAGGAGTTAACAGCAAGAAGGTGTGTGCCTGAATGTAGAGTGTCATGATACAATGTAACCAGTGTAAGGAGGAAGGGCATACAGCAAGAAGGTGTCTGCCTGAATGTAGAGTGTCATGATATAATGTAACCAGTGTAAGGAGGAAGGGCATACAGCAAGAAGGTGTGAGCCTGAATGTAGAGTGTCATGATACAATGTAACCAGTGTAAGGAGGAAGGGCATACAGCAAGAAGGTGTGTGCCTGAATGTAGAGTGTCATGATACAATGTAACCAGTGTAAGGAGGAAGGGCATACAGCAAGAAGGTGTGTGCCTGAATGTAGAGTGTCATGATATAATGTAACCAGTGTAAGGAGGAAGGGCATACAGCAAGAAGGTGTGTGCCTGAATGTAGAGTGTCACGATACAATGTAACCAGTGTAAGGAGGGAGGACTTACAGCAAGAAGGTGTGTGCCTGAATGTAGAGTGTCATGATACAATGTAACCAGTGTAAGGAGGAAGGACTTACAGCAAGAAGGTGTGTGCCTGAATGTAGAGTGTCACGATACAATGTAACCAGTGTAAGGAGGGAGGACTTACAGCAAGAAGGTGTGTGCCTGAATGTAGAGTATCATGATACAATGTAACCAGTGTAAGGAGGAAGGACATACAGCAAGAAGGTGTGTGCCTGAATGTAGAGTGTCACGATACAATGTAACCAGTGTAAGGAGGGAGGACTTACAGCAAGAAGGTGTGTGCCTGAATGTAGAGTGTCATGATACAATGTAACCAGTGTAAGGAGGAAGGGCATACAGCAAGAAGGTGTGTGCCTGAATGTAGAGTGTCACGATACAATGTAACCAGTGTAAGGAGGGAGGACTTACAGCAAGAAGGTGTGTGCCTGAATGTAGAGTATCATGATACAATGTAACCAGTGTAAGGAGGAAGGACATACAGCAAGAAGGTGTGTGTCTGAATGTAGAGTGTCACGATACAATGTAACCAGTGTAAGGAGGAAGGACTTACAGCAAGAAGGTGTGTGCCTGAATGTAGAGTATCATGATACAATGTAACCAGTGTAAGGAGGAAGGACATACAGCAAGAAGGTGTGTGCCTGAATGTAGAGTGTCACGATACAATGTAACCAGTGTAAGGAGGAAGGACTTACAGCAAGAAGGTGTGTGCCTGAATGTAGAGTATCATGATACAATGTAACCAGTGTAAGGAGGAAGGGCATACAGCAAGAAGGTGTGTGCCTGAATGCAGGTTGTGTTAAAAATAAAAAGTGACACTTTTGGATGGAATGTCAAGAGCAAACAGCAAATAATAAAAAAAGAAGGGGAAAGGGATGAAACATATGTGAGGAAGGAAACAAGATATGTTTCCAAGAGACATACAAGGCATTGTCAGACCCCATTATGGTGAACTTCCTGTATATCCACAAAACAAACAGCACCAAAATTACCCATTCTAAAGACTTAAACCCTGCCTGTGATATAACTAAGACCTGCTGTAGAGACAAGTATGTATCCCAGAGACTACCCCGTCTATGGAACAGGCTTCCCATTCATGTGAAGCAGAGTTCCTCCCTAACCCAATTCAAGTGTAACTTAGAGAGCTGGATGGAGAACAGGAAATTCATCCCTGGTTAGCACCTTTGTCTCTAATGGACACAGACAGCCTGTAAATGGTTCATCTTCCAGCCCCCTGCTTGTAAGTGGTTCATCTCCCAGCCCCCTGCTTGTAAGTGGTTCATCTCCCAGCCCCCTGCTTGTAAATGGTTCATCTCCCAGGCCCCTCCTTGTAAGTGGTTCATCTCCCAGGACCCCTGCTTGTAAGTGGTTCATCTCCCAGGCCCCTGCTTGTAAGTGGTTCATCTTCCAGCCCCCTGCTTGTAAATGGTTCATCTCCCATCCCCCTGCTTTTAAATGGTTCATCTCCCAGGCCCCTGCTTGTAAGTGGTTCATCTCCCAGCCCCCTGCTTGTAAGTGGTTCATCCCCCTGCTTGTAAGTGGTTCATCTCCCAGGCCCCTGCTTGCAAGTGGTTCATCTCCCAGGCCCCTGCTTGTAAGTGGTTCATCTCCCAGGCCCCCTGCTTGTAAGTGGTTCATCTCCCAGGCCCCTGCTTGTAAGTGGTTCATCTCCCAGCCCCCTGCTTGTAAGTGGTTCATCTCCCAGGCCCCTGCTTGTAAGTGGTTCATCTCCCAGCCCCCTGCTTGTAAGTGGTTCATCTCCCAGGCCCCTGCTTGTAAGTGGTTCATCTCCCAGCCTCCTGCTTGTAAGTGGTTAATCTCCCAGCCCCCTGCTTGTTAATGGTTCATCTCCCAGGCCCCTGCTTTTAAGTGGTTCATCTCCCAGGCCCCTGCTTGTAAGTGGTTCATCTCCCAGCCCCCTGCTTGTAAGTGGTTCATCTCCCAGGCCCCTGCTTGTAAGTGGTTCATCTCCCAGCCCCCTGCTTGTAAGTGGTTCATCTCCCAGGCCCCTGCTTGTAAGTGGTTCATCTCCCAGCCCCCTGCTTGTAAGTGGTTCATCTCCCAGGCCCCTGCTTGTAAGTGGTTCATCTCCCAGGCCCCTGCTTGTAAGTGGTTCATCTCCCAGGCCCCTGCTTGTAAGTGGTTCATCTCCCAGCCCCTGCTTGTAAGTGGTTCATCTCCCAGGCCCCTGCTTGTAAGTGGTTCATCTCCCAGGCCCCTGCTTGTAAGTGGTTCATCTCCCAGGCCCCTGCTTGTAAGTGGTTCATCTCCCAGGCCCCTGCTTGTAAGTGGTTCATCTCCCAGCCCCCTGCTTGTAAGTGGTTCATCTCCCAGCACCCGGCTTGTAAATGGTTCATCTCCCAGGCCCCTGTTTGTAAGTGGTTCATCTCCCAGGCCTCTGCTTGTAAGTGGTTCATCTCCCAGCCCCCTGCTTGTAAGTGGTTCATCTCCCAGCCCCCTGCTTGTAAATGGTTCATCTCCCAGGCCCCTGCTTGTAAGTGGTTCATCTCCCAGGCCCCTGCTTGTAAGTGGTTCATCTCCCATCCCCCTGCTTGTAAGTGGTTCATCTCCCAGGCCCCTGCTTGTAAGTGGTTCATCTCCCAGGCCCCTGCTTGTAAGTGGTTCATCTCCCAGCCCCCTGCTTGTAAATGGTTCATCTCCCAGGTGCCTGCTTGTAAGTGGTTCATCTCCCAGGCCCCCAATTGTAAGTGGTTCATCTCCCAGCCCCCCGCTTGTAAGTGGTTCATCTCCCAGCCCCCTGCTTGTAAGTGGTTCATCTCCCAGGCCCCTGCTTGTGAGTGTTTCATCTCCCAGCCCCCTGCTTGTAAGTGGTTCATCTCCCAGACCCCTGCTTGTAAGTGGTTCATCTCCCAGCCCCTGCTTGTAAACGTTTCATCTCCTAAGCCACTGCTTACGCTTATCAAGGGTACCATAACTTGTCAGAGATTTGGGATGCACTGCTAGGCTTAAAAGGGCCCTTGTGGTCATTAGCCTAGTACACAGCTCTGAACATATGAGCCTACTGTATGCAGACCTGTGTATCCTACCTTTGGGCCTTGGCCTAGGCATGTAGACCGAAGTATCTGAAGTGTCTTAGCAGTATTAGTACAGCTTGTGTAATACACATCTACACAGCACTTTGTCAGGTGATATGTCATATCATTAATGCTGATGTTTTTCTCCTGTCCCTAACTCTCTGTTTGTTGATATTCTTCTTTTACTTATATTTGATTTGATGTTTTATTTTTTTTCCTCTGTCCATGTATGTTTTCATTTTCTACAACATCTGCCACAGCTGTGCCAGTGACACAGCCAAGTTACCCACTCTCCCATTGGGACAGCCTTTTCCCTCCAGCACTTCACCTGGCTTCAGGCCTGCCTTTCCTTCAGGTGTAGTGGGGAGGCCAGGATGCATCTGCTGTTGTCTCTGCTGGTTGCTCACTGGAGGGGAGTGCTCTTATTCTGTAAGGTGACACCACCAGGGGTTTGCAGTTCGTCATGTGACAGGAGTGGGCAGAGCTGGTAGGGGAGTTGGTGGACATGTTTCTGAAAGTCCACATCAGCCTCCTGAAGAGGGTCATCAAGTGGCTTCAAATCACACCACAGCCACTTGAGGAGGAGCTGAGTAGGGATGGCGGTCAGGACACTGACTGATCACCCCCCAGGACTGACCCAAGCAGTGTAGAAAAAGGAGGGTTAGACTTCCCTTTCCTTCTGTGTCACCTTTGTCATCTGTTGTCCAATCCTTCACAATCACCTTTGTCTGTATATCTATAATTCCACTTATCAACCTTCCCCATGTGTATCAACACCTCCACTATCAGTCTTTGTATATGTTTTATGCTTTTTTGTGTGTCCCTACTTCCAAACTTCTCCTTCTTTTTAACCCCTGTCTTGCACTAACATCCTTTCCTCACTTTATTTTCTCAAATAAACAACTGTGTGACTGCCCCACAAAAATATACCCTTATTCCCCCAATCGCATTCTTTTCTTTCCTGTTTCCCTTTATAGGTTCCTTCACTTCCTACACCCAATGTCTGCTTGAATGCATCCATTTCCACCCCATAATCAAAATACCAGTGAAGGCCATTTACTGTGGCTCCGTGATTCTTGTACTGTCACGGTGTAGCGCATGTCCATACACCTTTGCTTGTACCACTGCTTACTTACTACTTCTCTTTGCATCATCCCTGGCCTCAGTTATTGGGATCTCTCTCTCTCTCTCTCTCTATATATATATATATATATATATATATATATCCTCCTGCCTGCCATTTCTGCAGGTAGTTTCCCTAATCAGCAGTGACTTGTGCTGTGAAATTTCAACTACCTAATTGATAATCAGGATTAGGATCATAACATCCCCCACCCACTTCCACACAAACTTTTCATCCAGCTCCACCATCAACTGGATTCTTACCAACTCCCCTCACCTTTATCATAGCCCCACTACCCAACCAAACAGCTTAAGTGATCATCTCCCCACCTCCATTCTCTGGCACTCAACCCACTCACACAAACCTCACCGCTTCAGAAATTGTCATAATCTCTCCAACTTTAACAGTACATTATTTAACTCCGTACTGTCTAGTTTCGACTGGTCCTTCCTCAGACACATCCCTCTCAATGACGCAATCAACAAGTTCAACAGCATCTTTCTCAACACTCTGAACTCCTTTGCTCCATCTAGGAAAATTAGAATCAAAGCAAATTATGCTCCCTGGCTCTCTAAGGATGCTCGATCACTTATGCATAAAAGAGATAGCACCTGGAAAGCATGGCATAAAACCAAAGAACTCCCCCTACTTAATAAATATAGAGAACTACACAATTTAGTAAATAAAAAAATAAGTCAATAGAGACGAAAATTCCTATTATAACTCTGCTCAACTCCTTAACAAATCCAATCCCTATAAATTTTGGTTTAACCTTAACAAAATTCTATCCCCTGGATGCCCTGTTAACCCATCCCCATACCCTGTAAATTTCTGCTGGAAACAGCTATTCTCCTAAACAAACACCTTATAGACACAATCCAAAACCTCACCCCCTCCAGCTCCAGCATTGCTAGTTCATCAACCCCACCCAACACTCATAAACAAAACCTCTTCTCTTTTCAACCTGTTTCTACTTCATACATCAAGTCACTTCTACTAAAACATAAACCATGCTCTCCCTCTACTGACAACCTCCCTCCTTCATTCCTCAAACTTGCTGCTGAATCCATAGCCTACCTCATATCTAGTCTTATTAATAGATCTATCCAAGAAGCTACAGTCCCTACCATCTGGAAATCTTTCTTCACAATCCCCCTCCATAAAGGAGGCAACTCAACTGACCCTTCTAACTATTGTCCCATTGCCATTCTATCCCCCCTCTCTAAAATAATAGAGAAATGTATCTACTCACAGCTTCTCAACTATCTCCTCCAGCATAACCTTTTCACTCCCTCACAACATGGTTTCCGGCCTCACCACAGTACATCAACAGCACTCTTCTCTTTCACACACCATAGCTGAAGTGCTAGAAAACAAACAACTTGTATCCTGTATCTTCCTCAACCTTTCCCAAGCTTTCAACACTGCCTCTCATTCCATTCTGCTTACAAAACTTGCTAACCTCAACCTATCCACTACCTCTCTTGATTGGTTCTCCAGCTACCTCTCCAGTAGGCAGCAATCTGTTAGGTGGCAATCTTCCTGCTCTCCCTATATCTCAATCCCAACTGGAGTTCCACAAGGCTCCATCTTGGGCCCTCTACTGTTTAACATCTTCACAAATGAACTGTTTACATCTTGTACAAAATCTTCTCTCATCCAATACGCAGACGACTCAACAGTCATCTCCATCTCCAGCAATATCTCTGAACTCCAGACCCTTTCCCAACAGTCCTTCCTAGCCACCGAAAAGTGGTTGTCTGATAATCTTCTGATTCTTAATCCCAAAAAGACCAAACTGTTGCTTTTCCTTCCCCAATCTCTCTCCCACCATAAATTACATTTTACATTTCATCCTCTAACAACAGAGTCATTAGACCCGAACCCCACAACAAAACTCCTAGGCGTCATCACTGATGACAAACTTAAATTCAACCTACATCTCTTCAAATGTATAAAAAACACACCAAAAACTAGGCATGCTGTATCGTAACAGAAATTTTCTAACTTCTGTTGCAAGACTCACCCTGGCACAACCTTTCCTCCTTCCCACTCTAATTCTAATCAATATTCAGTCCACAACACTGAACAAACTTAAGCAAACCTATCACAAAAGTGCTAGTTTCATAACAAACTCTCAACATACTCTCATCACTGCCATGCCCTTAACTCTCTATGATGGCCAGAATTCCCACAACTACTACAATCACAATTTCAAGTTATACAATCTGTGCTATACAGACCATCTTCCTGACCAACTCTCTCATCACTTGTCACCACTTATTCCCTTCAAGGACCCTCTGAACCTCTAACCAGCAAGTTTTGACTGTCAATCAACCAAAGAAAAATGTAGGCAAACTTCTTTATGAAAGCTCTATAGTCCTATCCTGGAACAAACTTCCCTTAAACATACACTCCATTATACACCCTTCACACTTCAAAAAGGAGCTCAAACTTCATTTACTTAATAACAAAACCTGTCTCTGCCTAAATCAAACCTAACATCCCCAACCTAGTTGAGCTTTTTGCTTTCACATCCTTTGCAATTAGTAAGCTATTTCTGGTTTACTAGCTACCCAATCTATATAACTGAATGCTTGCTGTAATTATATACTTTTAATGATCTTTTATTATGTGTAGTTGAGTATCTTTGTAAACTTGCAAAGTATATAATGCTTTTACTTTGTTTCTTTGTATATTTTTATTTTTTATCTACTGTCAACGTTATTGTATGTTACTGGAGCTTTTGTCCTCGGGTCTCCACTGAAAATGGGCCTTTGACCCAGCTGGACCAACCCGGTTAACAAATGTCAATAAATAAAATAAAATAAATAATAATACACTTTGGCTTTGGACTGCATTGTGCTCCAAGACATATCCACGATTGCCTCAACACATTTCTGAATCCCAGGGACAGTGTGAACAATGTAATACAAATGCAAGGACAGGAAATGCAATATATACAAACTAGTGCAAAAAATACAATGCGCAGTCACTGATTAAAAAATCATTTATGAGGCCCTATGCACTAAGAAATTGTTAGAAAAAATATTCCCCTGTGGAGGCTAGAGTGCAGTAAATTGAAAAAATATATACATACCTTGTCTATTAGAAAAGAGATTAAAAGAAAACTCTTTTTCTCCATAAACAGTGGTTATAAGAAGATTAGAGGTGTTAAAAGTCATCATTAAATGTGATGAGCAGTGAGGGAGAGAGAGAATCTAGCTTGTTTACGGGTACAAACAACTTGGAAAACAAGAACTGCACAGAAAGAAATCTACTAAGCCTGCAAAATCATTTTAGATCAAAGAGCAGAGAAATCAAAACAAGTGTGAGGACCTGTTGGAAAGGACTGGTTGAGAGACAAAAGAATACATCTGCTACACAGATGCCTTTATCAGAATTACAGCCAAACATGATTTTTGTCTCTGAACACAGGCAGAGTTGTCTCAGTGAACATTGAAACTTAACGGTGGTGATGAAGCATAAGAACATGCTGTATCCCAACTGGTAGCCTGGGTCAGCTGCTTACAGGAATAATTGAGCTGTCAAATAGGTCCCTGATATGACAGCTTTATGATCATCTAACCAGATTTACAGCTGGCCTAAAAGGTAGCAGCTTGTTGTACTTTTTGCTTTGCTGGATTGTTCCTCTTACAGGACAAATTCAAGCAGACGCACCATTTTCCATATCTATACCTATATCTTTGAAATACCCAGTGACTGCCAGCCCAATGTTTAAAAATCTGGGATGATCCAATGTATATAATTTAATTAAATCTTCACTACAGATTCTATACATGAGAGCAAATCCTTTGTAATGAAGGCATGCACTCTAGACATTACCGTGCCTTCATATTCTGCACACTGAATTAATTTCCAAGTCTTAGCAAAGGCATGTACACACAGACACACACACACACACACACACACACACACACACACACACACACACACACACACACGCACACACGCACACACACACACACACACACACACACACACACACACACACACACACACACACACACACACACACACACGCACACATAAAGTTATCTCTAGCACTGCAGAACTTTTGCTATTTCAGATATTGCAGCTGTGATCTGCACTTCTCAGCTTTGTTAATGTTCCCAAATATACCGGCTGACTTGTAGAGCTCTCATTTTATAGTCAGTAATCTTAATATATTTTCAGTTTTACGGTTATTTATTTAAACACCATACAGCTGAGGTCCCTCATGAGCATACATTTCTTTATTTGTGTTTTCATATGAAAGCAGTGTCCTTTTCCAGACAGCAGAGAAGTTAAAAAGCTACCTTACAGTCACCGTGCAGGCAGTATAATTAATTTAATAAGTTAAACAGGATGTGTAGAGAGAAAGAAGGCAGTTCAAACTGGCCACCGTGAAATGAGTGTCAGGAGTATAGTGATCAGCAATTTTATTTTCCAGTATTTTACTACAGATGCTGACATCAAACGGTAAAAAGCAGCAGTGTTTTTTAATCCAACAGATACTACAAATGTGGGACAGTGCCCTCATTATTTGGCACCCCCCCCCAGGCTAAAGATGAGGACATAAATATAGCTAAGGACAAATGTTGTGTCAGACTTGAGGACCACAGAAAAGCAAAATGCCTTCAAGCTATGGTATACTCCACTGACTGTCACTTAAGAAAAAAAAAACCTAAAAAAAGGCCTTTAATTTAGGAAAATCTACATAATAGCTCTTTGACAAACTATTTTAAATCTCTTTGCTAAACTATGCCAGAGACCTATATACTAACTCTTTGCTGCAATTCTTAACTCACACAAACACTGACTGACATTTAAACAGCTAGGTGTTTAAATAATTACCTGGGCTGATCAGCACCTCTTTTACAGTGGTGGGTGTGCCCCTAATAAGTTGCACCCATATCAGCCACCCTTCACCTCACCCTTCATATGGCTTTGTCAAAAAGAAATCTACATCCACCTTGTTTAATTCTGGGAGATCTCATGTTCCTGACCATGAATCATAGTTTTCTCTTTGATCTGCTCTCACACTAGTCTTCGGGCACAGTGATGAATGACACCTGACATTACTGTACTAGTGACATGACCAGATACCTGTACTAGGAATACATTTCCCCATACCTGAGATATGTGTTCATTCAGAGCTCAAATAGTGCCTTCCAACACTAGAAACATCATTTCTGTATAATTATGTTAGTACTGGAGCATCCTTTCCTACTTTTTTGTATCAGATTGTTCCATTCCTAGCATATTTGCCCTCCTTTGGTCAGATTGTTCCATTCCTAGCATATTTGCTCTTCTTTAGTACTTTCCTGTGAGGTACAATTTACTTTACATTTCTTGACACTGAACCTCAGTTACTAGGTTTCTAATTATTTCTGCCCGTACTGTAATCCTTTTCATCCCTAGGGATTGTTAAACAAGATCCCACTGTGGTAACATTTATACATATTCTAGGCTTGGTTTGGCTCCCTTGTGAGATGCCAGGTATGCCCTGCATAGTTAAGGGGTGCTGACTTGTGCCAGCTCACTAGGTAACGGTCATCATGAGCCTGAGCAGCATTGGCAGGAACTTATTGTACATTAAGTCTGCACTGTGGCTTTCATCTGTCAGACCGAATCAGGCACTACAAGGTTAAAACTTAAAACTTTTAGCACTTCCTACACTGATTTAAGAAAAGCATATTATTTCGAGATCTGAACTAGCAGCAATTTTAGCACTATGTTTAACACTTACTATTATAACACACAAGTACCTGTAATGCTTCTCTTTACACAGGATGCATGGTGTTTAATTTTAATTAGACAACCTCATTTTCTGAAGAGGCTGTTTTATTTGTTTTAAAGGCTCATGTTCATGAATTTTCTTAAATGGTGCATGAAATCCCTTAACCTGTTTCAGTTCCCTTATAATAAATGAGAACTTGATTCATGACTGTGCTGAGTGTGATACAAGGCATGGGAATTCTTCCAACGTCTCTGGAGATGGCCTCTTTTGCTCCTGCTTAGAGAAAATAGGCATTTATTGAGGATGATCAGCTCAGTGGTTATGGTGACAGATGGAGCTACTAATCGCTGTCTTAACAAGGAGATTACACCATGCATGTCCTAATAGTATCCCCAGCTGCATTGATTTAAGAAGGCCGTCTCTGCCAAGCAGTTATGTTTGTAGGTTAAAGGCAGCTTTAGTTCCTGCCTCAGTTCTGCTGCATATAAAGCTATACTTCACATCATTTTTGTTACAATGTTCTTTCTATAAGGCACCTCCTGACCATTTGTAGCACACAGCCGTAGTGTTCCCACTCCATCCCAGGGGTGGTGACTTGCTTCTGCATACCATGATGCTTAACTAGTCCAAGAAAAAGGCAGGTGGGGAGCACAGCATGTGAAATGCCAGAGATTTCATTTAGCTCTTTATATAAGTGTGAGCAGTGTGCCTGGTTCACTGATTGTGGTTTCATATCCAGACTTGTTGCTTGAATGATATGCAGTTCAACATATGCTTGAAGAAGAAAAAAGACTTATAGTACTGGGCCAACATTTTTACAGCTTCCAGCCTACACTTTTACCTCTTTTTATGCTTTGCAACTCAATAAAGCTACCTACTTTTGCTCATACCTCTATAACTCTGCATCCTCCTACGGCGATTTATACCCTTCCCTCTCTATTGTAGGGCTACCTCCCCTTATACCTACCCCAGCTCTTCAGTTACATATCTCCCCTCACACCTCTCCCCATTGTGTTGCTATCAACGTGCCTCATACCCCAACTCTGTAGCTATCTCCTCTTCTCTCCTGTCCTCTCATATCCTTCCCCACTCTGCAGCCATCTTCATCATCATCATCTTCATTAACCCCCTCTTTCCCATTTTCTACAGGGGAGCAGGGTGTTGGGCCAACTGTAGTCATCTCTCTCTGTTCAGTGCCACTTTCCTGCCTTCTTTGAGACACATGCCTAACTGTTGCAGGTCTTTTCTCATAAAAGCCACCCACCTCTTTGCTGGACACCCTTGTTTCCTCTTCCTGTCTGTCCCAAATCTTCTTCACTAGATTGACTTCTGCTTTTCTGCACATGTGCCTGAACTATTGTAATCTGCTCACTTTGATCCTTTCTACAATTGGAGCTACTTTGGCTTCTTCTCTTATATCCACATTACTTAATTTGTCCCACAGTGTGCATCCTACCATCCATCTCAGGTACTCCATCTCCATCACCTCTAGTTTCCTCATCTGCTCTGCCTTTACTGCACAGGTTTCTGTATCATACAGTAGTAGTGGTCACACCTCTGTTTTGTACACCTTACTTTTCAGTTTCTTTGACATTCTTCTGCCATATATTACACCTGACACTCTGTACCTGTTGGCTGCAGCCCCTCTGATTCAAGTTTTGACCTCCTCATTCAGACTTCCCTTCTCCTCAACCACTCCTCCCAGATACTGGAAGCTGTTAACCTGTTCCAGTATTTTCCCTTCTGTCTCAATTCTCAAATTCGTCTGAACTCCACCATTTGCTGCCATTAGCACTGTCTTATCTGTACTCAGTTTCATCTCATGTGCCTTCAGTTTTGCATTCCATTCCCTTAACCTTTGCTGAGGTTCTTGCTCAGAGTCTGTAATGTCACATTGTCTGCATACAGCAACTTTGTTGATATGTGCCTGTGACCTGTTTGCTAACCTCTCTGTGAACAACAGTGGACCCAGAGCTAAACCCTGGTGCAATCCAGCTGTCACTATGAACCCCTCTGTGAGGCCGAACACTGTTCGTACTTGGGTCATTGGGTCCTGGTACATAGCCTGCACTAATTCTACCAATGTTTCTGGGACTTCAAACAACTGCAGTATTGCCCAAATCAACTTTCTTAAGACCTTGTCATATGCTTTCTCCAAGTCTAGACATGACCAGTAGGACTTTTACCTCATCTCTACCTTCTTCTCAACTATCTGTCTCACTGCAAACATCGAATCGGTTGTGCTGCATCCTGATCTGAATCCGAATTGCTCATCTCCCATCTTACTTTCTACTACTCTGTGTATCCGTTTATCAGTCATCCTCTCCAGTACTTTCATGCAATGTGACAGGAGTCTGATACCTCTAAAGTGTCCACAGTTGTGAATGTCCCCTTTATTCTTCAATACTGGCACTAGTAAGTTTATTCTCCAATCATCAGGGATACGCATTGTCTTCTGAAGCCTCTCCCACACTATTTCTAGTCTGTCCACCTACTGACTAGTAGACTCTGGGTCCCAAGCCAAGTGGCTTTGCTGTACACTGAGTATAGCAATTCTTAGCTCATGTTTAGCAGGTTGATTAGTTTTATGTCCAGCTTTCATTTGACACAGCCATCCCAGGTAACCCAAACTGGGCAGCTGGACACCAGCCAGCCAGTAGCATATTGATCCAGGGCCGCTGGACTGTATGGTAGGCACACACTGGCCAGTAGAGGCTGTGAAGATATGTGAAGGCTGCCAGCCTAGCTAGATAGAATTTCATAGATAATTCTGTTATTTGTAAATATTAATATAAGCCACAGGCTTGTTCTCTTAAACGTGAAAAGACTGTATTGGATGTTGACCTGCAAAAATGTAACAACAGTGCACTCTGCTGTAAGATAAGTCAAGCATTTTTTTGGCTGTTTTGATCTCAGGGCTCGGACCCATGGTGTCTGAACCAGCAGATTCTTTCTATTGTTTTGAGACCAGAGTTAGTTGCTAGATTTTACATATATAATGTCTTTAATTGCTGTAGTTTCCTGACCAGGTGCAAGCTTACTAAGAAATGTTAATGTAGAGTTTCTGTTAGCCTGGGAAACTAGAGAATTGTTAAGAATGATGTAATCTAAAATGGCTCAGCATGATGTATTATCAATTTAAAGGACTTTCTCAGAGACAGAGAGAGAGAGCATTTTGCATTTGTCTTGAGAACATCCAACTCACCAGCATGCTGCCTGTGCTCTGCATGTAAGTAGGATCTTAGACTTTAGTGTCTTTCTTAGAAATAGCTAGGAAATAAGAAGATTAGACTAGTTGTTTTCTGTATTGATGTCAGAACTATTCTATTCTATTATTTTAAGCATTTCTCTGTGATCTCTGAACCCTTGACTAGCACTGTTTAGTAAGAAGTATTGCCTTGTGTTTTTATTATTTATTATTAAATATTTTTAAACCTTTCAACTGTGGCTGTTTTGTGTAGAGATAATTTAAGCTCTAGAGTACATTGCATGTATATTGTACAAAGCCACTCCAAATAAGCCTTGCTGCTCAGTCACACTTGCCATTTGGATAATAATATTGCACAGTAATAATTGGACACCCTTTGGGTAAAGGCCTTTTTAGTAGCTGATAAGTAAGTGACCTGGTGGCAATGATTACTACCTTATAGCCTGGACAGAAGGGGCACAGCTAGTGAACCTGTGCCAGCCTTTCCCAGGAGGGTTGTCTGTGTGGTTGTATATAAATCATATCTCAAAGTGTGTGTGTGTGTGTGTGTGTGTGTGTGTGTGTGTGTGTGTGTGTGTGTGTGTGTGTGTGTGTGTGTGCGTGAGTGTGTGTGTGTGTGTGTGTGTGTGTGTGTGTGTGTGTGTGTGTGTGTGTGTGTGTGTGTGTGTGTGTGTGTGTGTGTGTGTGTGTGTCAGCTACTTGGGCAGGGACACGAAGCACTGGTTGGACAGAAAGAGTGCTAGGAGGACTTGGCTTGGGACCCTGGCTAAGGACCCCACTCTATACCTGTGCCAGTGGGGAGTCTTATTGGAGATCTGGAGAGAAAGGGAGAAACCAGTCCCAGACTGACTGTGATCTTTGTGTGCTCTTAAGGGAAATTGTACTTTACTGTGTGTGTATGTATTATCCTTTCCAATGTAGACACCCCTCATTGGTGTTAGTGGTGAGGATTGAGGCTCCTTGATTAATGGGCCAGTGCACAAGCATCACATATTAATTGTTTGGCAGTGGTGGGATACCCACACCACATATTAATTGGTTGGCAATTGGCTTGTAGTGGTTTGGATAGTGAATTCCTGTAGCTTGTGTACAGTGATCACTGAAGACATTTTTGTACTCTAAGTCAGCCATGCAGTGAATATTCAGAGTTCAGATCACAATTGTTTTATTTCTGTTGTTAACTTAGTTAGTCGGGGAGAGCAAGCAAGCATATCAGCAGATGAGTATGGCAAGCTATCAAGGAACCAGTTGGCTGAGATGTGCTAGGCTAAAGGACTGGTGTATGGAAACCTGCCTAAGGCAGACATGATTGCAGCTTTGGTCACAGCTGCATCAGAAAACAGCAATCAGAAGGGCGATCAGACTGGTCATGGAGTTCTATAACACTCAGAGAATGGACAGCTCAACCTTTCTGCAGAGGACTTAAAAACTCATCTGGAGCTCAAGAGACTTCAGTTGGAGGCCAGACATATGGAAACAGAAGCAGCAGAGAGACTGAGATGTCTAAAGGCTGAGGAGACTGAGAAACTGCTATGCCTGGAAGCTGAGGAGAAGGAGAGGCAGCACGAAAAGGAGATGCTGACTCTTTGCCAGAGTCATGGAGGTAATGGGGAAGGGAGTAACTGGACCCCAGAAGCACAAAAGGGCAGTAAATTTCTTCCACAGTTTATTGAGGGGGATAGTTTTGATACTTTCATTCATATGTTTGAGTGGGTATGTAAACAGTATGATGTTGACCAAAGGCTCTGGGTACGGTTCCTGACCCTCTTACTCCATGGTAAAGCTGTAACTGTTTTGTCCAAAATGTCTGACATTTACTGTTTTAATTATACTGCTGTTAAGAATTGTTTGTTAGAATTTTCTAAGCTAACACCTGAAACTTATAGGAAAAAGTTTCATGAGCATAGATGCAAGGCAGATGAAAGTGTGTGTGAATATGTTGCTGAACTGAGCACTTATTTTCATAGGTGGGTGAGTGGATGTTAGGTCACCACTTTTGAAGGGCTGGCAGACCTTTTGGTGAGGGAACAAGCCCTTAGCACTTTGCCTGAGGACATGAGGATCTGGTTAGCTCATAGACAATGTTCTACTTCAGATGAGTTGGAGAAGAAGGGAGACCTATACCTGCCAAGCAGGGCATTCCTGCAAAAGAAAGGGACCCCCAGTACTGCTCATGAGTCTAAAGGAACCCATGTTGGGCAGCCCAGACTGCCACAACAAAGTCTGCCAGTAGAAAGGGAAGCCCCTAGTCAAGGTACATTTCCAGGACCTAGAATTACATGTTTTGAATGCAACCAGTGGGGTCATGTGGCATACAGATGTCCATGGAGGCAAGGTGGGGAACAAAAGGTGAGGGAGCCAGTAAGTAGGAAAGACTAAATGCCAATAGCAGGTTGTCTTGAGATGGGTACTGAATTACCATCTTGCAGATGTCTTGATAGGGAAGGATTTTGATGAGGCAGTACCATGTGTTTATGCAGTTACATGCAGTTAGGCCTTGAGACAAGCATGCAGGGCTGGTAGCCTGGGGGAGACCCAGACAGACCACATACTTGTAGCCAGGACTGGTGAGATGGTTACTTTAGGGAGGGAGCTACCCTGTAGCAGTGAGACTGAAGGTGAGCCACAACTGCTTGTGGGTACTGATGTTCCCTTGGACAGAGTGACTGCAAAGGTAGAGGTGAGTAGTAGTAGTACCCAGGCTGACAGTGAGGCAGGTCTGTCAGAGGATGCCAGATTTCCTGTGGAAGGGGAGCTGGGAAGGGTTAAAAAGAGAGTTGAGACAGGCTCAGCTCTCAGACCCTACATTGCAAGTCCTGAGGCAGGTAGTTAGTGAGGCGCCTGATTCTCAAGGGAAGGGAATCTGTATGCTGGGACAAAGGGTTACTGTAGAGAGAGTGGACCCCTGAGGGAGGGCTAGAAGGTGAGAGAGTACAGCAGTTGGTAGTACCTAGAGTCTACCGTCTGGCGCTAATAGTCATAGCCCATGATATTCCCATAGCAGATCATATGGACATAAAACTTACAAAGAGATGTATCATGCAGAACTTTTATTGGCCTGGAATTTCCAGAGATGTAACAGGGTACTGCAGGACCTGTGAGCAGTGCCAAAAGGTAGGCAAGGCAGGAGACAAGGTGAGAGCTCCTTTGATGCCTTTGCCTGTGACTGAGGAGCCATTTCAGAGGGTAGCTATGGATATTGTTGGGCCTCTGAGTACCCCAAGTTCCACAGGGAAATAGTATATCCCTAGTGGTAGTAGATTATGCTACAATATACCCTGAGGCAGTGGCTTTGTGCTCCACTGAGGCAGAAAAGGTGGCAAATGCTTTGTTAGAGATTTTCAGCAGGGTAGGTTTCCAAAAGAAATACTGACTGACAGAGGTGCCAATTTCATGTCAGACCTAGTGGTATGTCTGTGGAAGTACTGTGGGGTGAAGCACCTGAAGACCATCCCCTACCATCCCCAGACTAATGGTCTTGTTGAGAGGTTAAACTCTACAATCAAGCCCATGCTATGGGCATTCGCAGACCAGTTTAAGAGGGAGTGGGAAAAATATTTTCCCCATCTGTTGTTTGCTTACAGAGAGGTTCCCCAGGAAACCACGGGTTTGTCACCCTTTGATTTGCTGTATGGGCATAGGTTGAGAGGACCTCTAGAGTTAATTCGTGATGAGTGGGAAGGTGACTGCAAATCTCACAAGGAGTCTGTTGTGGCGTATGTCTTAAACCTAAGAACAAGGCTCAGGGAACTCATGGGCCTGGCCCAGAAGAACCTGGCAGAAGCCCAACAACAGAAAACGGTATGGTATGACAGGAATGCTCGAGCTAGAGAGTATGCTGTGGGGCATCAGGCAATTATTCTCATTCCTGTCAGACTCAACAAACTGCAAGCAGCTTGGGAGGGACCCTAGAAGGTGGTAAGAAAGGTGATGTTAACTACATGGTAGAACTGCTAGGCAGGAGGCAGGAGCACAAATTGTACCATGTTAACATGATGAAACCTTACCAAGATAGGGAGGCCCTTGTGCTGAGTATTTGCAGTGGATTGCAGCAGGAGTCTGAGGGAGATCTGGTGACTGATCTCAGTGAGGCTCAGACTGACACCTCAGTGGAAGGGGTAGCAATATCCCAGCAGTTATCTCCTACCCAGTTTCGAGAATCCAAGCAGTGTTACAGGAGTTTGGGAACATGTTCACTGGGAAACCAGGGTGCACCCACCTGGTGCAGCACCAGGTGGATACAGGACCCCAAAGGCCTATTAGAAAGGCCCCTTATAGGGTGCCTGAGTGAGAGAGTCAAACAGATTCTGAGGGAGAAGATACAGGAGATGTTGGAACTAGGGGTAATTCAAGAGTCTAACAGTCCCCGGGCCTCCCCAGTGGTGCTGGTGCCAAAGAAGGATGGCAGCACCAGGTTCTGTGTGGACTACAGGAAATTAAATAGTCACACAGAGTCAGATGCTTACCCCATGCCTAGGACATATGAGGCCCTAAAGCAGCTGAGTGGGGCTAGGTATCTTACAACCACTGATCTTACCAAGGGTTACTGGCAGGTGTCCTTGACTCCCAGTGCTAGAGAAAAGTCAGCCTCTGTGATTCCTTTTGGCTTGTATGAGTTCACAAAGATGCCCTTTGGGATGAAAAATGCCCCAGCAACTTTCCAGAGGTTAGTAGATCATATCCTAGCAGGAGCAGGAGGGTTTGCACTTGCTTACCTAGATGATATTGCCATCTACAGCAATTCCTGGCAAGAGCACCTTTAACATGTCAGGGAGGTTCTGGGCAGACTACAGAAGGCAGAGTTGACCATTAAGCCCAGCAAATTTCAGGTGCATATGTCAGAGGTCTCCTACCTGGTACATAGAGTAGGGAGTGGTAAGATCAGGCCAGAACCTGTCAAAGTCGAAGCCATTCAGACATGGCCTGCACCTGTTACTAAAAAGGAGGTGAGGGCATTCTTAAGGACAGCAAGATACTACAGAAAGTTAGTCCCCAGTTATAGTACCATACCTGCTCCCCTAACAGACCTGATGAGGAAGAACAGGCCAGATAAGGTAGTGTGGACCACAGCATGTCAGCAGGCATTCCAGAAGCTTAAAGAAGTTTTGGGAGGACCCCCTGTGTTAGCCAGTCCAGATTACAGCAAATAATTTGTTGTGCTGGTGGATGCTTCAAACCATGGGGTGGGGGCTGTACTTAGCCATATTTCTTCAGAGGGAGAAGAGCACCCAGTGGTTTATCATAGTTGTAGGCTCCAACCCAGCAAGGAATGCTATACAGCTGTAGAAAAGGAATATCTAGCCATTGTGTGGGCACTACAGAAACTTCAGCCTTATCTTTATGAAAGAAAATTCACTGTAGTGACAAATCACAATCCCCTAACATGGTTAAACAGAGCCAGCCAGCAAAATGCCAAGTTGCTAAGATGTAGCCTAGAGTTGAAGAGCATATATGTCAGTGCAGCACCGGGAGTAGCAATGCCAATGCAGATGGGCTCTCAAGGCAGGGAATGGGGTAAGGTATACTCAGACCGAACCCTCTCAAGCAATATTTCTCAAGGGTCAATTGAAAAACTATCTTGAGTTCTCCAGAGGGGAAGATATGTGAAGACTGTCAGCCTAGCTAGATAGACTTTTGTAGATAATTCTGTCATTTGTAAATATTAATATAAACCACAGGCTTGTTCTCTTAAATGTGAAAAGACTGTATTGGATGTTGAACTGCAAAAAATGTAACAACAGTGCACTCTGCTGTAAGAAATCTGATAAGTCAAGCATTTTTGACTCTTTTGATCTCAGGGCTTGGAGCTGTGGTGTCTAAACCAGCAGATTATTTCTATTGTTTTGAGACTAGAGTTAATTGCTAAATTTTACATATATAATGTCTTTAATTGCTGTAGTTTCCTGACCAGGTGCAAGCTTACTAAGAAATGTTAATGTAGAGTTTCAGTTAGCCTGGGAAACCAGAGAATTAAGAATGATGTAATCTAAAATGAGTCATCAGGATGTATTAACAATTGAAAGTACTTCCTCAGAGACAAAGAGAGAGCATTTTGCATTTGTCTTGAGAACATTCAACTCACCAGCACGCTGCCTGTGCTCTGTATGAAAGTAGGATCTTTGACTTTAGTGTCTCTCTTAGAAATAGCTAGGAGATAAGATTAGACTAGTTGTTTTCTGTAGTGATGCCAGAACTATTCTATTGTATTATTTTAGGCATTTCTCTGTGATCTCTGAACCCTTGACTAACAATGTGTAGTAAGACGTATTGTCTTGTGTTTTTATTATTTATTATTAAATATTTTTAAACCTTTCAACTGTGGCTGTTTTGTGTAGAGATAATTTAAGCTCTAGAGTACATTGCATGTATATAGTGATATTGTACAAAGCCACTCCAAATGAGCCTTGCTGCTCAGTCACACTTACCATTTGGATAATAATATTGCACAGTAATAATTGGACACCATTTGGGTAAGGACCTTTTTAGTAGCTGATAAGTAAGGGTCCTGGTGGCAGTGATTACTACCTTATAGCCTGGACAGAAGGGGCAAAGCTAGTAAACTTGTGCCAGCCTTTCCCAGGAGGGTCGTCTGTGTGGTTATATATAAATCATATCTCAAAGTGTGTGTGTGTTTGTGTGTATGTGTGTGTGTGTGTGTGTGTGTGTGTGTGTGTGTGTGTGTGTGTGTGTGTGCGTGTGTGTGTGTGAGTGTGTGTGTGTGTGTGTGTGTGTGTGTGTGTGTGTGTGTGTGTGTGTGTGTGTGTGTGTGTATGTGTGTGTGTGTGTGTGTGTCAGCTGCTTGGGCAGGGACACAAAGCACTGGTTGGACAGAGAGAGTGCTAGGAGGACTTGGCTTGGGACCTTGGCTAAGGACCCTACTCTATAGCTGTACCAGTGGGGAGTCTTATTAGGGATCTGGAGAGAAAAGGAGAAACCAGCCCCAGACTGACTGTGATCTCTGTGTGCTCTTAAGGGAAACTGTACTTTACTGTGTGTGTATTTGTCATCTTTCCCAATGTGGATGCCCCACACTGGTGTTAGTGGTGAGGATTGATTCTCCTTGATTGCTGGGCCAGTGCATGGGCATCACAGAGGCAATACACTCCTCCCACCTTATCATGAAGCCCTGTCATAGGTCGGAGTAGGCCAGGTCCTCAACTCACTTATCACTGACAAATACCCATGCCCATCTGGCAATTTAAGACAACACAACCAAATCACCTACAGCCCTATTTTACACGAAGTGGCTAGCCCTTTGATCCAGGATCTCCTATCTTTGAGATACTGCACAGCACAGTAGATACCCAAAGTGGTTGGTTTATACAACTCTTCCCCCTTTAGGGCACCATGTAGAGTCTGTGCTACTGCTGCCCACAGCTCCATTCTTTGTTGAGTTTGACATGGAAATACTCAGCATGTTTTTCAGATGTGGGTGCAGCCATCCACCCTCCTTGTGCCCATCTAACTCTGCAGCATTTTACCTCCCTCACAGCCCTCCCTACTCTATAGCTAAGTACCTCCCACCCCTCATAACCCTTCCTACTCTGTGGCTAACTGCCTCCCACCCATCATACCCTTCCCACTCTGTAGCTATGTACCTGTCCTCATACCTTCTTCACTTTATAGGTATTTACCTACCCTTATACCTCTCCCCACTTTGCAGCCATCTTTCTTCCTTCATTCCTCTCAGCATTGCAACTATTTCCCTCTGTTTATACCCCTCATAACTCTGTAGCTATCTACCTCCCTTTATACCCCTCCTAATTCTATAGCTGTCTAGCTGTCCTCATACCTCTCCCCTCTCTGCACCTATTACCTCCCCTCATACCTTCTACCTTCCTGAACTATCTCTTGCCCTATTAACTGATTTAGATGGTTTACTCTGTACCTCCTAGTCTAGTAACCTGCCTTACGTTGCAGTCACCCTTTCTGTGAAATAGTATCTCCGCATGGCCCCCCTTGAACTTTCACACTCAGCTTGAAATTCATTCTCTTCCTTCACACTATTGTTCTGCTACAATATGGTTCCATCACACTTTCTCGTATTGTTTTTTCCTGTGCCTAAGTCGTATCTCCTTCTTTCATATTTATTCCCTGTTGTACCCACAAAACCTTAGAGTTGCTGCTCTAGAATTATAATATGTAGAGTAGCATCTAAAATAATCAAAGGTCCCTCACTCTGTAAGCAGCATAAATCACTGAAATTAAAGGCACTGCTGATACAGTTACCTGGCTGCTTCTAAACTAGGTAACCTCTATATACGTAGTTCCCTTTCCAGCCTTCTCTGCAAGTGACAGAGTCTTTCTATTGTCAGTTTTTGACAACAGAGTCATTTTACTTCTTGTAGCTCCTTCAGGAAAACTTGTTACTGGTATGCAAAGTTACTACTTTGTTGTAACGAGACATTGTGTATCTTCTGAGATAGTTTCCACAATAAAAATCACCATCTGTAAGGAAATGTGCAACAGGACATGAAGGCAAAAGTAAATATCTAAGATATTTTTTGAAATTAACATTATTTGTTAAGTAACAAACCTTATTGTCTGTGACAAATGCTGTTTTCCATCTCATTGTTTAATTTTGACACTGTTTACTTTACATCACTTGGTTTGTTTTGAAGGAAAATACTGTCTTATTGACATTACATTCTGAGTCACAAAATCCTCGCCACAAAACTGTGTCACTGTCAGCATTACCTAACTGGGAATAATATTACGGCCACTTGAATTGTCACTTAATGGCTATGATTTAACTCACCTATTATGGATTTAAGCAGTGACTAGAACTCCATGTTCCCCCAAATATATCATGCATTTAGACTGAAAACCATAAAACCAACACCCAAAGGGAAAACTCTACTATTAATCAGGTGCCCGAGAAGGAAGATGTGAAATGTGTCAATAAAATGTCATTCCACCAGTAGGTATGAGTGAATCCACACAGCCCTGCCACTGTAGGGTCTAAATTAATGATAAAGATTCATATAAAAGTGAAAGCTCACAGTTACAGAAAGTAACTGCTGCCTGAATACAGGGAGGGACAGAAAGAAAAAAGAAGGAAGTAAGGAAACTATAAAGAGTTTACTTCTCATATCAGACTACAGAAAGGAAGATAAACCAGGGAACAGAGACAAAGCACATCATCCAACTTTTCAAATGGGTCCCTCAGATAATACAGTTTTTCCATATGATTAAAATGGGAGTGTATCCATTGATTGATACCCATTGGAGCAAGTGGCAGTCGAAGAAATTGGCATGAAATAACTTTCATGTACAATGAAATGTTCTTTTTTCTCCACTGCTGTTCAACCTTAGAGTAAGTATGTTTAAGTTCAGAGATGCTGGTGACCCCAATATGGGGGTGCAAGCAGGGCTTGCTCCCTTGAAAAAATAAACTGCTTCCAAGTTTCACCGAAAGTTGTTCTGGCTTTTTTTCTCAAAGAATTGTCAATCGATCAGTCAACATTGATCCAGTTAGAACACCTGTCTCCTGTCCTTTGGCCCCTTTTATTGCCTTGTATGCCTTCTATGGTACTGGCTGTATTTTTCAAAGACTACATTTTCAAACAACACATTATAAATGAGCCTGACTCCATGGCACAGAGAGATGGAGACCTGAATGTGACTTAGGTGACTGGATTCTGATTAGCGGCCCCAACACTGGTGGAGCCACACAAGAAGGGGGAGGAGTGAAGGCACATGACCTGAAACCCTGTCCATATCTCTCAACCTTTAGAGGAAGAAGTCTGGGCAAAGCCTAAAATAGTGGGGTACAAAGGCCCAAAACTAGGGACAAATTTTAAATATTGTTCTTACAAACTTAGAAAGTTGCTAGAAAAATAGGATTTGTGTTAGAACTCATTTTTTGAAGGATATGAAGTCTGAAACTCAAATGTATGTCATTATTTAGTGACTTCAATCCTCACTGATTTGCAGAAATAAAATAATTTAAAGGCACACTAACATCATTACACACTTAATCTTCAAAACAGGACATAATACATTTGTATGTAAAAATAACATCCAAAACAGTATAAATGAAAATTAATACTCGTCTAAATTAATAAAACTACCTTAATAATCCTCCTATGTACGTTTTATTAGAAAATATATACAAAATGCCTGCATAAATCCTATAGTTTGTTAGCTCTAATTTTTAGAGCAGGAAGAATCTATATCTGTTCATTCCATCCAGGAGAATTAGAGTCATTTAATTTCAGTTGCCACAATAATTCTCTGTACCCCAATATAGTTTCTCAAAAACCTCCCTGTTAATTATGTGGGACTATTTCCAAAATATCAAACATGAATTTTGTGAAATTGGTATAAACCGACTTCTGTTTATATAATGAACTGTTAAGATTCTTTCTCAATAAATCATATTTGTACTCCTAGCTTGTTCCTACACATGCAGTCTACTTTTCCTACTAAGGTTTTTAATTTTTTCCTGTCTTATAAGTAAAAAATCTGTGTCTCACCTACCACTTTAAATAAATCAGGGTCAATTTTAAAAATGTTCCATTTGTTTTTTTATGATCTTTTACCTCTTGTGCAGTGCTGTTATACTTAATAATAAGTGAGTTAGTAAAACACACTATGTTGTTCCTTCCTTTATTTGGAAGTGTTTTGTCCTCTAACCTCTAATCTGACCCCAAAAGGGGGTGATATTTTATTCTTCATCCATTATAAATCTAATTTCCTATCTTGAAAACTAGGTCATGGGGGTAGCATCTTTCTAAAAACATCTCTGTCAATATGTCAAGTTCTATTTTAAAAAATTCAACGTCTGAGCACATTCTAGCAACTCTTACTAGCTGTCCTTTGAAGACGTCCCTTTTGCAATGATAGGGGTGGCAACTTTTAAAATGTAAATACATGTTTGAAAATGTTTCTTTCCTATAAATAGTTGATTCAAAACACTCCTGGCTCATATTTATAAAAATAGTTACAGCTAAATAACTCACTTTATCAGTGTTATACTGGTATGTGAATTTCAAAAAATCTGTGGTATTATGAATATAGTTCATAAATTCACTTATTCTATCTTTTGAAATGACCCAGAAAATAAATATTTCATATAAATATCTGAGATATAATTTCCAACAATCCAAATATATGGAATTTAAAATACATTTCTTCTCCCATGTATGCATCACCAAATTCACATATGTAAGGGTGCATGCTTTACCCATTTTATTTATATATGTGTGTGTGTGTGTGTGTGTGTGTGTGTGTGTGTGTGTGTGTGTGTGTGTATATATATATATATATATATATATATATATATATATATATATATATCTATGGGTTCCCTTCAGAAGCTTGAAATACTGAAATGTCAAATTTCAGTATCTCGAGCCTAAGAAGCCGAATCCACATAATAGCGAAAGTTTAGAAGGACGAAATTCAAAACCTCAAATACCGGATATTTTGAATTTCGCACTTCTAAACTTCCGCTGTGGTCATGTATTCAGGTAAGTGTGTGTGTGTGTGTGTGTGTGTGTGTGTGTGTGTGTGTGTGTGTGTGTGTGTGTGTGTGTGTGTGTGTGTGTGTGTGTGTTAAGGGGTTTGGGTAGGGGCTGTGGTGTTTGTCAGCATGTTTTGTTGCTGTGATGTGTTTGTGCAAGGAGAATCTAGTTGTGTGGTGGTGTTTTGTGTGTGTTTGTATGTAGTGCGACCTTGGAGTGAAAATAGTTAAGTAGGGGGGTGTTGGGGGTGCAGGGGGGGCTTGCCCCCTGTTTTCATGTAGTAGAAAGATTGTGTGTGTTTGTGTGGAGAATGGTGTATGTGTGTGTGTGTGTGTGTGTGTGTGTGTGTGTGTGTGTGTGTGTGTGTGTGTGTGTTGTAGTACCATGAAATTCAAAACCTCGGGTATTCGAGGTTTTGAATTTTGTGGTTTTCAGTTTTCATTGTTGTGTGGATTCGGCTTCTTAGGCTCGAGATACTGAAATTCGAGATTTCAGTATTTCGAGCTTCTGAAGTGAATATATATATATATATATATATATATATATATATATATATATATATAGGTCTACCTAATAACGCCAAAAGCTGGAAATGCTGACGATGAGAACACCGACACCGGAAGATCGACAACGGAAATGACCGACAGTTGAAAATCCCGACGCTGACAACACTGACATGTCAAACAAGCACTAGTGTGTAAGTATGCAGTAGTGACGGATGGCAGGGTTAGGGTGTGGGTAAGGTAAGTGTGCGATAGTGACGGACTTTAGGGTTAGGGTGCGAGTAAGGTAAGTGTGCGATAGTATCGGACTTTAGGGTTAGGGGCGGATTAAGTGAGTTAGGGTTAAGGTGCGGGTCAGGTGAGTGTGCGATAGTGACAGACTTTAGGGTTAGGGGCAGGTTAAGTGAGTTAGGGTTAGGGCGCGGGTTAGGTGAGTGTGCGATAGTGACGGACCTTATAGTTAGGTTTTGGTTAAGGTTAGTGCATAGATAGTTGTGTTTGTAAGGTTTAGTGTAGGTTTCTAAGGTTTTTGGTGTGCTTGTGTTGTCTGTGTGCTTTTTGGGCAGGGGATTTGTTTTGTTTGTTGACTGTCGGGATTGTGGTTTGTCGGGTGTGTGAAGTTTCGTGTTTTTGAACTTTCGGTTTTCTGGTGTCTGTGATTTCGTTGTCGGTGTTTTTGCATGTTGGTATTTTCAGGTAGACCCATATATATATATATATATATATATATATATATATATATATATATATATATATACACACACACACACACACACACACACACACACACACACACACACACACACACACACACACACACAATACACACAAACACACACATGTATATATTATATATATATATATATATATATATATATATATATAGTAGCACTTTAAACTGGTAGCTAAGACACCATTTTTACTTATAAGACAGGAAAATTTTTAAAATCCTTAGTAGAAAAACTGGACTACATATGTAGGAACAAGCTACCACAAGGTACATGAAGCTGTAGGACATGTAGTTAATGTTCTTTTATTTTAGAAGTTGAATTGGCCATTATAAATAATGTTAAAGTTAGTCTAGTTAAAGGAACTTGTGTTACTAAGGGAGTTGTCTACATTTGTTGTAAAAAGTTTTATGTAGGGAACATGGAGAGACGTCTGCATAGACAAATCTATGAGCACAGCCACGATTTACTGAGAAGGAATCTACATTGTTCCTTGTATAAACATGAGTAGGTTCATACCAATTTCACAAAATTCAGGTTTGGTATTTTGGAAATAGTCCCACATAATGAACAAGGAGGTTTTTCATAAACTTTATTCGAGTACAGTGAATTAGTATGGCAACTGAGATCAAATGCTTCTAATTCTCTTGGACCAAATTAGCAGATATCCATTCTTCCAGCTCTAAAAATTAGAGCTAACAAACAATAGGACTTATGTAGATATTTTGTATACGTTTCCTAATAGAACGTATTTAGAAGGATTACAGTTTTTCAGGTAGTTTTACAATGTAGTGGAGTATTAATTTTCATTTATACTGTTTTTGATGTTATTTTTACAGACAATGCATTGTGTCCTATTTTGAAGATTGTGTATAATGATGTTAATATCCCTTTAAATTATTTAAATTATTTTATAACAAGAGCTAAGTCATGTTCATAGGTTCATAGGTTAGTACTAAGCTAACTGCCCTTGCGAGCCATTTTAAGCCTAGCCAATTACCCCTTGTGAGGCTTAAACCCTGCACCTTGTGTTTGTAAGGCAAACACCTTAACCATTAGGCTAAGAACTTTTATTTGATCACATGACCAATTAATTAAACTATTTAAACTTGTTTCAAAATTATAACAGGGTGTAGAAATTATAAAGGCTCTTAAAGAGACAACTTATTACCTATCATTTTTTGGATGTGTATGCATTGCTATTTTGGTGGGGGGGGGGGTATAAAACTGCTTTTTGCACCAGTTTTGACTATTGCAGAAGTCTATTTTCAGTGACCTATATTTAAATGCATTAAATACATTTCTTCTGTATGCAAATGTATTTCCTCTGGTGACTGCGTTTTAAAGCTGCATGGACACACACTGTTCGTATTTTGATTCTTGGTACTATATTATATGAAAAAGGTATATTTTTTCTTGGAATATTTCCTTCAGAAGGAGAGGAAGTTGAATTTCACCTATAATACTTGAGCAATGGGGTAAAGTATAGCCGCCCTAATTCAGTTACATGAAGGATAAACAGAGGAATGAAGACCCCCATTTAGTTAAGATAACATTTATTGATCTCATGTACTGATTATCACGTAACTGAACTAGATGCATCTTATCTAGCATATGAAATTATAGATCCATAAAGGTTCTGAGTCTGTGGTAACATCTAAATTATCTATTATTTAGCATAATCAGAATTCCATTGAATTCATCAAGTTTTTTTTAATATAAGTTGAAGATCTAGAGTTAATAATTTTAGATAAAGTCAGGATTACAGTTATATTCTTCTCCCAAAGATGTGTTCTAATAGGCATATATAAAGGCAGCAACTTAAATAATGGAGGAGTACTAATCTGATATGGATAGTATGGCTTTATTTGGTGCTCATTACAAGAGTTGGAGATCTCAGATGTTCATGCACTCTTGTTTCTTGTGTCATTTTATCTAAACTGATTCTTGGCTTATTACTAGTCAAGGAATCCATCTTATTTGATGAATTGAGCATTCCTTTGTGTCTACATGAGATTGTGTAATGACAGAAACAGATGTGTCTTGGCAAAATATTAGTTTTTATTGTTGGTGCTTTTGCAAGAAGACCATCTTTAAGTTTAGACCTAGCCCTGAATTCTTCTTTAATGTTATTAAGAATATTTACCGTATACGGTTGTATAAATAAAGTTAGGTCAGACTTATACTTAATCCAAAGATATTTAAATTCTTCAAATGAAATGTTAATTTTTGGTAAGAAACTGGAGATGTTGTATAATCAATGTTGTTTATAAATAAAGTTTTTTATCCACATTAAGCTTACAGTGAGAAGGTTCAGTATATTCCACAATCAGGCCTTTCAAGTGTACCTCATTATGAGGCACGTACCTTATCTGAGGTGTTAAAACGTTCATGTTCCTCGAAGGTCCGTATTGAAAGGGTCTGTCACACATTCAGTGTTAAGAATTTTTTAACTGATATCCATGGCAAATATAAAAGAATCATTAATTTATTAAAAGATCTTTTTTATAAATAAACCCAGCATAGATTAACCATCCTATGACCTCTCTAGTTGAAGTTGTTAGTAAGCTGTTAGTATGCGCTCCGTATTTTGCCTATTTGTTGCACATTATGAGGGCTAGTGTTCCTCAATTTGGAGATGAAAGGTTGAGAGCTATGGCCACAATAATTTTAAGAATGCTGAATATCTGCTCTTCAGGATAACAAAGGTGTAACAAAAAATCATTTTCATATTACTGCAGGATATATCTGCATGATTCAAATCATGTATGTTTTTAAGAAAGAAAGGTTCCAAAGAGGGAATAAATTAATTAGGTATCAAGAGGTACCCATTCCTAGCCCCAGTTAAAATTTTAATTTGAGTGGAGATGTTCCCACTTACTGCAAAGCAAGTTAAGGCAGAGTCATTTAAGACAACTATTACTTTAATGTAGCATTCAGAAAATGGAAATATCATATGTACTACATATATAAATGGTACATTTGCATGGTTGAAGGCATTATTGGTGTCTTCTGTAAATAGTCCCATCAATATGTTTGACTTCTGATTATAATACAAAGTTGTTTTAAGAATTTATCTTTAATTGCAAATTATATTATTTTATATAGAAGAAATCTGGAAAAGGAAGAGCACTTTGGTGTTGTAGAACATTTTGACAGTTCATGTGTTTTGGGGGTATAAACACTGAAGGTAAACCAAAGGCTATAGAGGTAAATGATATACCCCTACATGAATTGCTTCAACAATACCTACCCTTGTGGTGGCATGAGACAATGAAGTATTTAAAGCATTTTAAATGCCATGTGCAGGGTCATAACTCTCTCACCCAGCAATGAGCACCACTATAAATTACAATGTGTTGACTTTTTAGTCACCTCACAAGTATTTAAGCTCATTAAGAAGGTCTCCTTCCCCCCAATCCTCAGAATTATTTAGGGAAGTTCCACCATGCAACTGGAGAAGTTTTATCCACTCTGATCCTGTCTTCCAACCTCACAAAATCAGATTTCATTGCACAACCCAGACTGTCTCTGTCTTGGGTATCAAGCCATAGAAATGTCTCCCATCTGACCATAAAGACCCTTATTCTAATCAAAACTGAACACTCATCTTGGGCCACAATCTCAATGCAAATGTTCTGTCTCTGGCCATATGACCTCACTTCCTCTTACTCATTCGCTTGCAAATGCTCTGTCTCTGGCCATATGACCTCACTTCCTCTTACTCATTCACTTGCAAATGCTCTGTCTCTGGCCATATGACTTCACTTCCTCTTACTCCTTTGATTTCTTACAAATCACAGTCTTAATTCTATACTTTCAGTCAATATATTTGCTCATAGTGCATCTTCATGACATATTCACTATTTTTACTCATTGTAGAGCATAGCACATCTGTTATACTGTTACTTTCTGGCTGCATGCATTGTCATGCATTTATGCATGCAATTCTTGTATATTTGTATCTGTACTCCTGGGATGAGATTAAAATAACTCGATTGGGATCAGTGTCAACAAATTTAATATAAAGGTATATTACATTACATCTAAGAAATGTTTCATCTAATCACAAAACTTCTAAAAATATAATCAAAAACACAAACTAAAGTACATTTACTTGAATCACATTTCATCTAAAATTTCATATAAAGCAAATACTCCTACAAAAGATATTTTGCAGGCGGGCACACCCACCTACACCCCACACCCCCCCTTACTGAAATATACTAACTCCACAGTCAAACAACTACAGAGAAACGAGAAAACACCAGACAGAGTGAATCAGTCATATAATGCACAAACACAAACTTGTGGGTCGGCATTAGAAAGGTATAAACGGCTCACTTAACTAATATTTCTTTTAATTCCTGCTATCCTAACACCATAAACCAAGCCAAAATTAACTTTCTATAGGCTATTACACTTTTCTATTAAATGGGATTAGACCCAATGTCTTTCAGGCTAAGTGAGTTTCAGTTTACATTTTTAGACAGTTTATATTTAGACAAAATGAATCTTAGCTCCAACCTAAAATAAATAAAAAAATAAATGTTTATGGGGATGGATTAAAATGGATTCTGTTATGACAGCTAAGGATATAGAGACTAAACAAAAGATATTAAAAAAATGAGAAGGCAGAAACTAATGATTATGGATATTGGATACTAAAATATAAGCAAAAAATGTTTTCGTCCCTTAAGTCTAATACACATGTCAACTGTGTTTTTATCCACCAGAGAAGTTGTGGTTGATAATTAGTAAAGAGTTGAAGGAATTTATCTGGGAAGAGACGAGGGCAAGAAGTAAGTGGACCAGGTAGTTTTTTCTGATAGAACAAGGTGGGTTAGGATTACCTGATTTGAAGGGGTACTTTACAGCTATGCAGTTAAGGGTCATATAAATAACTCAAGCAAAACGCTGTAAATCAAAATGGAACTGGATACTGATGAAATGGGAAGAGTTTGAGAGATAATGCAAGGCTAGGATTGTGGATGCAAATTGTTAAGGAGAATAACACCAGCCGTGTAGAATGTTATATTCATAAAGTAGCAGAAATAATTTTAAGAAGTTAGTGCAGGAACAGATAGAGATTTTATCAATACGGATAACTGCAAGTAGAGGTATAGAAATAAGGCAAGATGGAGCTGGAATTATACTGAAGGAAAGTAGCTGAGGAATCAGGGTATTGGGAGCAAATAATACAATGTATGAAGTCAAGCAGATATTTGGACTGAAAGTCAGAAACTGCCTTCTCTATCAGGGACTGAAAATAGAGTATACACAAAGAGAAAATGATAGGGGAGTACTAAGTGAAAGACCTGCTCTGGAAGTGTTTTTAGTAGCATCTAGAACAGAAGCTGCTGTTAAAAAAGGGATCGTTACCAGAGCTCATTAAATGTTACGTGATAATCATAAGAATCAATCACAGGGAAAAAAAGAATCAATCAGAGGAGGCTAGACCAGATTAAGGAAATATATTGCAAAGGTAAATTACTAAGGAACGATGGGAAGAAATCTGTAAAGCTCCCACGTACGTCACAAAGTCCACAAGGTTTAGGACTTGTGCATAGAAGTGTTTGCATAAGTACTTTTATACCATCCCCCCCACGGACGTCATAGGATTTCCCTTTAGGAATTGGGTAACAAGTGCTATAGATGTGATGGGGACATGAGAGCTCATTGGGAATATGCTTTTTGGGAATGTAACAAGCTGGCATAGTTAAAAAACATTCCCTACAGAGTACTTTAACAGAATCATGTAGAGAGCAAGTGGTTGTAAGTAAGGAAATAATTATTTTCTGCTGCAGTACAGGATCTGAATTGTCCAGACATGCTAAGGCATTGCTAAGCTTAATGCTCTTAATGCTAAAAAGTAATCACTAAAATGGAAGTCAAATTCTATACCGACTGTAATTGAAGACTGTGATGTCATAGCAATAAATGGAATTTATGGGAACAGTGCACACAGAGTAATGTTCATGAGGAGAAGTGAGAGGAAAGTCGGAAATTATCGATTTATATTATGGTGGAGTAAATGAAAACTGGGGGAAAAGAAAACATATATATATAATGCATGACAATAACAATGGGAAATTGCTATTATTGCATGTATTTTTTTATTAATGCATGTAAACTCATGTTACCTTCATTAAATCATTATATTTTAAAAGATGATCATATTTTAAAAGATGATTAAATATATAATTGTAACCATTATGTTAGTATTTTGTAACTGTTCTCCCTTCAAAAAGCCAGATTAGAATTTAGAAATTGTAAGACCTGCAACTAATTAAAAACATCTAGCTACACACGGGGCCGGATTCACTAATGCCTACACTAAGTGTACACAGTCTGTATTCAAGAACATTCCTACCACAATTGTTGTGCTGTCTATTCACTCAGAAAGATTAGACTAAGTGTAGGCATAAGCTATACATTATAGTAACCTTTAGGAACCCCCTCAATATTCAAGGCTGCAAGAAAATCAGTAGGAAAACTAAACTTAGGACCAAGAAGGTTATGCTTGTATTGTCTGTTCAGTCTGAATGGTGTAGACTTATGTAGATGTACATGAATCCAGCTCATGATGTTTAGATTTTTTATATTGAGGTATATTAATGGTACCGGGTGATAATTCTTAATGAAAAGAGGCTCTGAATTTGCTTTATGAACAAAATACTTCTGGATTGATTCATACATTTATTGTATATTCCATAGTGTTCTATATGTTTAAACACTTGTAGTAAGACTGGGGACAGAGGAATGTTATGTTTTTAAAATAACATTGCATGAAATTCACCTTGGCAGCGGTCCTATTCAATTTGAGTGGTGGGGTGGCATCTAGCATTTTCTGCAAAGTAAAGTTTGTCTCTAGTGCTTTATATTGCCTGGAAATTGAATGGGATTAAAGTCTGCAAGAAAATTCTAAATGTCTGCTGAATTTATAATGAGCATTTTCTGAGCAAACCATCTTTTTTTTAATTAACTGCTGCAAGAACCTTCTTATTCCTCAGTCTCTGAGGAGCCATTGCAGGTGACTTCTTTTTTCAGGGAGTCTGGTGAAACAGTAAAAGGTAAGAAATGAGCATTAGAGCATGGTAGTGCAGCTAGTATAGCAATAGTGACTAGAATCGTCAGTGGCTTCGCTGTCATCTTGTTACATAGTATGCTTATTTCAGTAGTATAATGTGCTGTGCCAGTAATTTGATCAATGTTTTTTTTTTTCTGAAAATGATTATGTAATTTTGTTACTTGTGATTTCCAGTTTTGCAATTTGTGCCAGTGGAAATTAGGACCAAGGAATTTCTATTTTTTAAAATAAACATTTAAATTTCTACAACTATTGCAACATAGTATATTGAAACATTTCAAGCAATGATAACATTTAGTGGTACAGCTAGATGACAGTGTACAATAAGCCAATATAATATGGAAAAGCAATCTTAATATAACAATAACAACAAAGGTAGCAAAAATAGGTAAATGGAATATATATCCAGTTCACAATAAAACAGCAAACAGGAAGAGAAATAGTTAAACAGTAAACGAAGAGCAACAGATTTAGAAAAGTACAAATGGACTTAATTAAATTATAATTAAAGAAGCATCTTGTAGGCTGACCTCCAGGTATTACATTTTGTTTTACATTTCTTTATTGGTATATAAAAATGTAGAAAATGCGTATCAGGACTAAAAACTGACCAGAATCATATTACTCAGCATGAGTCTTCTTCATGAAGTAGAACAAAATATTTATTAACTTCACAACGGTAACATTGTTATATTACTGTCACACTGACCAGAATCATATTACTCAGCATGAGTCTTCTTCATGAACTAGAACAAAATATTTATTAACTTCACAACGGTAACATTGTTATATTACTGTCACACTGACCAGAATCATATTACTCAGCATGAGTCTTCTTCATGAACTAGAACAAAATATTTATTAACTTCACAACGGTAACATTGTTATATTACTGTCACACTGACCAGAATCATATTACTCAGCATGAGTCTTCTTTATGAACTAGAACAAAATATTTATTAACTTCACAATGGTAACATTGTTATATTACTGTCACACTGACCAGAATCATATTACTCAGCATGAGTCTTCTTCATGAACTAGAACAAAATATTTATTAACTTCACAACGGTAACATTGTTATATTACTGTCACACTGACCAGAATCATATTACTCAGCATGAGTCTTCTTCATGAACTAGAACAAAATATTTATTAACTTCACAACGGTAACATTGTTATATTACTGTCACACTGACCAGAATCATATTACTCAGTATGAGTCTTCTTCATGAACTAGAACAAAATATTTATTAACTTCACAACGGTAACATTGTTATATTACTGTAAATTTCTGCAAGGAAAACACATGGGACACCTCTAGAAATAAACTTCAGCTCAAAGTATATGCCCTACTAAACAAGCTTCATATGGTAATCACAGTTAATCACTTACACAAATTCATTTTCCATAAATATCTAACTTAGGTGAAAGTTATATAGTATAACTCAGCTGGCAATCCACCTGCACATTTATTTTTCATACAACTAAAACCCACCCAGCTTGACTGACAGCCCATTATACAAACCCCAGGGTGAAAATGCCCTTCATTGTCAAATAGATCAATCATTTTATGCAAAAAACCCAACAATGAACTGTGCTAAGGTATAGTCTTTTTTTTTTATTGGGGGGGGGGGATCGGGGGGACTTTTATAACTCAGTCATAGCTTTGTTATAGTCATTTCAGTATCACCCAGTCAGTCTTGGAAATAAATCTAATTCTATAAGGCACATTATATTTGATCTGTAGATAAAACCTTTGTGAAAAGGTTTGCTCTGACAGTTAGCTGAAAGGATTATAGTTATGAGATGTTAATTAATCACTTTTCACAACACAGGGTTTGATTCCATTAGTCTCTATTTGCATGCTGTTTGACTCTGAGCAAGTCACTTAATCAGACATTTCTCCTGGGTCACCCCTGAAATGGAACATTTGTATCAAATGTGCTTGTGTGGTTAAAAATAAAAAAAATGGACATAGTATGGACCTAGAAGTATTGAGTCTCATATCAGAAGTCAGAAGATCATAATTACAATTCCCACAGCAACACAAGATATAGTGAAATGTACTGTATATGATCATAGGATCATAGGAGATTGCTAGGCTAATGGCCCTGGGGCCCTTACAAGCCTAGCCAAAAGTTTATCTTCAAAAAGAAACCTCAATTAGCAACTGTCACTCCTGTCAATGAGGGACACAGGTAGAACCCCTGGGACAAATTTGTAGTTTCCCATCCACTCATCGAGGTACTCTATTTGATGTTTATGGGAAGTCTATTCCAGAGACGGAGCAGCCTCTGAGAGACAAACCTGTCTTTCCATCAGGTTTTGTTGATGTTGCATATTAGATTCAGGCCTTTCAAGAGGGTAATGCATGAGGAGTTAGACTTATGGATATGGAACATCTCTAGTAGTGCAGGGTCCGAGATTGCCTTGTAGGCGAGACACAGATCACCTCTGAGTAATCTGTACAATACAGAGTAGAATGACAGTGATCTGAGCCTGTCTGCACAGGACAGGTGTTAGAGGCTATGGATTCTCTTTGTGACGTATTTCTATAACCTTTCCAGTTCATGCAGATGTTCAGAGAGGTACATACCAAACATGATGTTATAGTCAATTATTGGTCTAATGAGGGAGAAGTATAGAGAGGTAATAACCTCCTTTTTTTTTGGATGCAATCCCTTTATTTATGAGATGAACCAAGTACTGTAATACCATTAAAGTGGATTTGCAGGAGATCATTACTTTCCTACACTCCTAACATTGGGGGGGCTGAGCCTTTCACACTACTTATATATAATAGTCCTAAGATTGCTGTACCTCTGAATAAGAGGAATATCCTAAAGTACTGCAACTTTGGACATAGTTTACATTCCCCTGCTTCATACTTTAACAGTGAAATTCCAAACCAATTTAAACTTGGCCTTGCACACCACCCCAAGTATATGCACTGTACCTAACTCTACAAAAATAATACATAATTACTACAGCAACACCAGAAAACAGCAAAAAGTCATTAAAATTTCTTTACAACTGCAGCAAAAAATCACCCAAAGACAGCCTGTTTGTAAAAACCTTTATAAACTAAATAAAGCCTTACTACTCTGCAAACAAATCATGCAGCTACCATAGAGGTCTGACTGGAGATATAGGTCAGCAAGCAAAGGACAGTAGTAGTGCTGAAATTTAATTCATCCTCAAGTCTTGGTAAGTACCTTCACGAGGTGGATCCTGTTTTCTACAAAATCTCACAAAGGCGACATTGATATATAGACTGTATTTATATAGCCTATATCATGGACAGAAGTAGGTCAAAAATTAAAAAAGATAGCTGGGTGCACAAGACCCAGGATAAAAAAGTGCCCAATCCTGGTAGGCACACTATTACCAAGACTGGAAAAGATGACAGTGTAGAATCCTCAAAATACGGAAACATTCCTACAATGGAGCCAGGCCAGGCACAGGGAGAGGATGCCCCCCCCCCCCCCATTGTAGAAGGAAGTAGCAGTCCACAAAAATCACAAAACCTGATAGGCCATAGAAGGGCCATAAAAGACAACAGAGTGGACTTTTGAGGATAAGAAAGAAATCCTGTAATGTTACTATTAAGCAAAAATCCCAGAATTTCCAGACACAAAATACACAAAAAGATTAAGAAAGAAATTAAAGGAAAGAAAATATTTCCACAAGAAAAACTGTCAGAAGGCTCAAATAAAAAATTGTGTTCATTAATACAACTGAAAAAAGTGAAAAACAGTATACAGACTAAGAATCTTTGATCTGTTTGGAAAAAGAAGCATCTGAGGAAGTGTGAAAATATAAAAAAACAAAACCTAGAAATTTTTGAAAGGTATAAAAAAGAAATATGGACATGGGAAAGAAAGAGAGATTTGATATGGTGCAATATCTATTCAAAGGTGAAAGCCAAATTAAGGAATATAAAGAAGGCAGCCAAAAAGATATTTGAAGAGAAATGCAGGCAAAGGCATCCAGATATAGAAAATTTCACAATAAAAAATAATATCACAAAGCGGGAACATAGAAAAGAATATTAGTAAAGTAGAAGTTAAAAAAACAGAAGTTGAAGTTATGGAGTGCCTGCGAAGGGAAGGATTTAGTATAGAAGGTCTAACACAGGTTACATCACAGCATGATGGAGTCCCCAAAGTAAAGAGAAACAGGAAGATCAGGAGATGTTTGAAGAAGAAATATGGACATGGGGAAGGAAAAGAGATTTAATATGGTGTAATATTTATGCAAAGGAGAAAGCAAAACTAACCAAAACAAAAAGAGCAGCACCAAAGATGTTTGAAGAGAAATACAGGCAAAGGAATCCAGACATGGAAAACTTTACAATACAAAAATAGGAAGACAAAGAGGAAAAGTAGAAAAGGAGATTAGTAATGGAGAAGTTACAGAAATAGAAACTGAGGTATCTACAAAAATGAAGGATTCAGTGTAGAAAATCTAATTCAGAAAGTACCACAACAGGATAGAGCAATGGATATCCAAATTAAACGGAAACCAGTGGAACAGGAAGCAACTGGTCAGGTGCCATATGAAGATATTTTGGAGCCTTCCACAGGAAACCAGCATAAATGTTCAATTGAAACTGGACAGCAATGGAAGGAACAGGAAACTGTGGAAACTGACGCAGTCAATGTTGAGGAGTTATAGGCCAGTGAGTTCCCATATGACAGAGCAATCGATGGCACATGATGAAATTGAAGAGAATGTGGCACAGGAAGATGCTATAGAAATTTCTATAGAATAGCCACAGTAAATGGAAAACAAAAAATGTGCCCTCAGTTTAGAAGAAAATGAGCTAAGAGATGAGTTATTTGATTTAATAGAGATAGACATATTAAAATCAATGAAAGAAATAGTCTGCAGAAGGTCAGTAAAACCCAAAAAGTCAGAAGTTTGATAAAACAAATGAACACAGTAGGACTGTCTATAGAGATCCATGCAATATAACAGAAGTAAACAGGATATATTATTGTGCTGCTAAATTAATAACTGATAAAGTTATACCACAAGAACACAGGGTAGTGAGGGAAAGGAAGGGGAGAAATCGAATACCGTCATGGAAATATCGACTAGAGAAAATTATAAAGCAATTAAGACATGAAGTGTCACTGTTAGAAAAGTATAGAAGACGGAACAGAGCAACAGAAATACTTAGAAAGATAGACATGATAAAAGCAATGCTCATTTTTACAACAGACTGGGATCTATCATGCACTATCACAAATAACAAACTAAAAATCTCAGCACAGGCAGAAAAACTTAAAAGATACACAGATAAATATAAAGAAAAAGTACAAAATATCAGTTTATTGATGACCCAAAAAGTTTTATAGAGAACGCGGAAAGAAGTTAAAAGACCACCAAAAAAAGAATTAGTAGATATATTTTGAAGAAGTATTTATGAAGATCCTGTGGAACATAACAAAGATGCTAAATGGATAGAAGAAGTAAAAGAAAGTATAAGAAGTTTAAAGGTACAGGATATGAAATGGGATGAAGTCACACTTGGTGTTGATGTTAGAAACAGTGTTTACTGATTTACTTAAGCTAGACAAGTAATAATCTACACTGTTTTATGCCTCTTTAAACCACAAATATATCTGTATGCAGTTTGAAATAACTCTACTGTAAAAATAATGGTTAGAGACTGTGGGATATCTGATATTTAAACTAAAACGCCAGTACTACACTCTACTTTGTCTGTTTTAAGTTTAAAATAACTGGTCACATTTTATCTAGTGTAATACAAAAAAAATAAGCTAGCGACTTTGAAATGGCTGATTTTTTAAACCAAATTGACACTATTTCATACTATTTAGACTGTTTTACATCTTACATACATGGCTGTATTTAATAAATCTACCATTGTGCTTTGAAATGTGTAAACTACTAGGCTGTTCTGATTGTGTTACGGCCATTTTCTATGATTATTGCTGCTCTGCTGAATAGAAAATAAATGTTCTTAACAGTGCTATATTCTACTGGCTGAAGGACCCTCTACTTAGCACATATACTAACTTATGTATCTATCATCAGGTTCTACCCCCTTCTATCTGCTAGATCCCTGAAAGGCTTGAACGCTAGAAGGACACCTCCCCTGCTGAAACCTAACTGGAAACTTTCCTGTACTGTCCCTCAACTCTGAAAAGATCTGCCAAGGTTAATATTACCTTATCCTGTCTGTATGTACTATATTGTTTAGCCATACCAGGTCTACAGCACTACCAGTAATCCCTCAAAGCCCCACAATCAACCCTAAAATACTAAACTGGGTTACTCCTATATCCATCTCTAAGGATTTCGTAGTGAACAGATATAAGTTTCTAAGCAACCCTAAAACTACAAAAATAGCAGAAAATTCGCAGAAGAAAGCTTAATGTGTGAAAAGGCTGCAAAAAGTGATTGCTAACAGTATACTACGTAAAAATTGTATACTGAAGGCAAAAACAAGGGTAAGAAATTATTATTATTCTCATTGTACTTCTGTGTTTATACAGGTCCTACAGATCTCGTGGTCAGGTTAGGCCTCGCTCCACTCCCCGCCCTGCCCCCAAATTCTACCCGCCCCTACTAGTCCTATATTTTTAGCTCTAAAACCACTCCCCCTCTTTTTAGAACCAATCAACAACTCTCCAGGCATTATCAGGACCCTCCCTACATACCTGTCCTAATAATCCCTCTACTCAAGTTGGGCAAAATCAAAGCTACTATATAGACAATGCCTTTGTTATTGGCCGTGAAACCTTTCAAATTAATGCTATTATACTGCCTAGTACTTTTGATGATAATTCCATATCTTCTCACCACCTATGAAAATCTGTCCTACCTTGGCTACCACTACCCAAGAAGCCAAACCACCACTCCAATAATACAAATTAAATTAGACCACTTAATAATCCCCCTTACGACTAAATCCTTGGATACAAAATACCACCAACCCATTAGATCCAGATATATCAACCCCAAAACCAAGAATTACCTAAGACTAATATTTAAATACCTGAAGCTCACAATTAGACTACATGGCAACCTCACAAGGGATGGGGAAATTCATTCAAACCATGGCCCAACCTCACTTGTCAATCCTAGCCCCAATTCTAGTATTCACACTAATTTACGAACTTTAATTAGACCTTCAAACTCACTGCTGGTCAGTCACCTAAATATTAGAAACTTAAATAATAAGGTCCACCACCTGCATGCACTCTTAGATACACATTCCCCGGATATACTTTGTCTTACTGAAACCTGGCTAAAACCATCAGCAGCAGATAATGAGGTTTTACCCCCCAGGTTATAACATACTAAGGTTAGACCATACCACTAGGAAGGGAGGAGGGGTAGCTGTACTATACAAAACTACTCTAGATGTGACCTCTGATTCCACACAACCACCCCATGTTGATAATGCTGAAATTCGCATTACCAAGCTTCAAATTAATAAAAACAAAAGTATTAACATAGCCTGTGTCTACATTCCCCCAGGTAATAATGCAAACACCCTAGAAGATATCCTGTCTTGGCTGTCTAGTAACTATAGTAACTACCCTCAAGAAACCACTGTTCTGGGAGACTTCAACATCGACTGGAATATTTGTTCCTCAGAATCTCCGACCAGCCATGTAAATCTGTACGGATTTACTCAGATCATATCCTCCCCTACTAGAATCAGTAAATCTAACAACAAAGATAGTATCCTAGATTGGATACTCATTAGTAGCGTTTATATCACGTTATCGAAAGATGGAAATAGCGAACGCTATTTCATCGGCCCCAAAACATCTAAACATGAAAATATTGAACATTCAGAACAGCAAATTTTATCCCATGGAAAAAATTAGCTGCTCCGAAACACGTACATACAACACAAGCACATCAAACAAACAGCAACCACACACATAGACCTAAATTTTTACATCTAACGCTTCACTAAACTAAACATACACTACTATCTACCCACTTATCTTAACCCAAATCCTAACCCTAAGGTCAGTCACTATCGCACACTCACCTAACCCGCACCCTAACCCTAACTCACTTAAACTGCCCCTAACCCTAAAGTCTGTCACTATCGCACACACACCTAACCTGCGCCCTAACCCTAACTCACTTAACCCGCCCCTAACCCTAACGTACAATCGCACACTTACCTGAACCCAATCTGTAACTTTCCACCATAGCACTAAGAACAGCGAAGCCACAGAAACTGCAGCTTTGCAATTCTTAGCATTCGCTGAATAGTGTTCGATATCAGAACATTCGAAGTTTTAATACTTCGATGTTCTGATATAAACCCCATTAGTAGCCATCTCCACATGTATACGGCCGGTACCCGACCTGAAGACATAAGTGACCATTTTCTTACCTGTATAATCAGGCATAAGACTGACATCCGCCACCAACCTACTTACAAAACAATTAGAAACAACAAAAACTTTAACCCCGCTAATTTCCAAAATGAACTCAAAGCATGTAATTGGGCAGTCCTAAAACATCTACCACTTGAAGAAGCTGTATTATATTTCAACACCAAATTCCTAGCCATTCTTGATATCCATCTACCTGCAGATTCTATAAGAATTAAAGCAAAAGTTGCTCCATAGCTTTCAAAAGAAACCAGACAAATGATCTTACTTAGAAACAAAGCTTGGACCACTTGGTGTACCACAAAATCCCTCTTAGATCAACTTAGATTTACACATCTAAGAACAACACTAAAAAATCTACCACCCTAGATAAAAAAACTTTTACTGCCATTTACAACAGAACATCAAAACAATCCATATACATTTTGGGCAGGCATAAATAAACTTATTCACCCAGGGCAATGCACAACTCCTACCCCCTCAGCTACCACCCAAAAACCTTTGGAAGACGTTGCCAATTTCTTTAATAGTTTCTTCACAGAAACTATCCAGTCACTAGCTAACCAACTATCTCCCAGATGTCCAAGTCCTATCGCCGCCACACCTAGTTCTCAACTCGCCTTTAACTTTCAACCAATTTCCACATCAATTATCTGTGCCCTAATCAAGAAACTAAAACCTACCACCCTTGAAGTGGATCTCCTCCCAGCTGAATATCTACAAATATCTGTGGATGCCATAGCATACCAGATCTCTATCCTGATCAATAGAACTATATCAGAAGCGACTATCCCCTCCATCTGGAAGACATCCCATGTTATTCTAATCCACAAAGGGGGCAGTTCTACTGAACTGTCAAATTACAGACCTATGGCTATTTTGTCACCCCTGGCTAAAATTATGGAGAAGTGCATCCATAAACAACTCCTGAGCCATCTCATTTAGCACAATCTCCTGGATAACTTGCAGCATGGTTTCAGACTGTTCCACAGTACAACCACACCCTCCTCTCCTTCTCCAATGTTATTAATCAAAATTGAAACATCAATAAGCTTTCTTCTGCCCTCTTTCTTGATCTCTCCAAAGCCTTTAACATGGTCAACCACCAACTACTCATACACACACTTAAAACTATTCCCCTAGATGTCCAGGCTATCCAATGGTTCAAATCTTATCTTAGTGGTAGACGACAGGCTGTACTATGGCAGAACAAACTATCTTCCCTGCTACCTATCACCCTTGGGGTCTCTCAGGGCTCTATATAGGACCCCTATTATTTTTTATCTTATTAATGACCTGTACACAGTCATCCCAACAGCCACCTGCATTCAATATGCAGATGACTCCACTTTGATTTCCTCTGCCACCTCCCCTTTAAGTCTGCAGACTCTATCTCAAAATGTTATTAATATTGTTGAAAACTGGCTCTGTAATCGATGTCTCCTATTAAATCCTAACAAAAATTAAGCTACTGCTTTTCTCCCCCACTCATAAAGCTTCCCCTCCAACCTTTACTATAAAATCTAACAATGGCACTGTCATTGTCCCAGATCCCTGTACCAAACTCTTAGGTGTAACAGTTGATAATAACCTCAAGTTTGATATGCATATTAATCAAACTATTAAAAAAGTTAATAAAAAACTTGGCTCACTATACAAGATCAAACCTTTCTTCACTCCACTAGCTAGGATGGTAATTGCCTGTACACATCTACTTTCCACCCTCCTTTATGCATCCCCTCTCTTCACAAACTTGAGTAAGTCTGACCTTAATAAACTCTCCAGCTGCTTTAATCATATTACTAGATTTGACACTGGAGCAGCATACAGAACACACCACTGTCTGAACCTAAAGAATCTAGGGTGGCTAGACTTGCCTATCCAACTTTAGTACAATCAGCTAATAGTAGCACATAAAATTCTCTACCAACCTGAAAACACACCCGTACGTACAAAAATTATCACTCAAACCTGAAAACACACCCGTACTTAGAAAAACGATCACCCCTTAGAGTAACCTCAAGACACTTCGCTCATCCAACAAATTACTGGCCAAACCCTCAAAAGCAACAACTCATCTGGAGACTCTCTATATGCCAACTCTGTTGGCAAAATATGGAACTCACTTCCTGCTGAGCTTACTTCAGAACCGTTCTAACCCAGTTCAAAAGAAATCTAAAACAGTACACTTTAAATGCAATGGCTATGTCCTTGCTCTAATCCTGACTAACTCTGGCAATAGAAACATGTGCTAAGAGGTCTTTTGGCCACCCCTACATTGCTTCCTAATTGTTACTCTATAACAAATCAGATTTGTATATGACAGAATGGATTACGTTTATCCTATGTATTGTATGTATAACAGTGCTTTAACTTGATTAATGTAACAGTTTTTCTGTATGTATACATAGAGCTTTTCTCCCCGGGCCTCCGCTGAAAATGGACAAGTATCCAGTCGGACTATCCCGGTCAACAAATGTAAAGTAAAATAAATAAACTAAATAAGTAACAACCAGAGAGATTGAAACAAAGTAACAAAGTTAAGAGAAGCCTATAACTGGAAAAACCCCGGCCAAGGTACAGTACCTAACTTCTGGTTACAAGCATTAACATCTTTGCACAAAGATTTAGCCAAGAATAAGAACTATTTATATGTACACCCGAATAGACACCAACCTGGCTAACAACAGGAAAAACAATGCTCATACTTAAGAGTGAACCTGAAAGCTACCCTAAAAATTATAGACCAATAACTTGCCTTCCAATGATGTATAAACTGTACACTGGAATTGATGCTGACAGAGTTTATAGTCATTTAGAAGAAAACTCAATTATGGCAGTAGAACAAAAGGGCAATAAAAGAAAGTCATATGGAACAAAGGATCATTTGTTGTTAAATAAAGTTATAGTGGAGAACTGTAAAATGGGGAAGAATCTAAGTATGGCATGGATTGACTATAAAAAAGCATTTGATAGTATCCCCACATTCATGGATAAAAGAGTGCTTAAAAATGCATAAGATGCACCCTACATTGATCGACTACATTACAGCGACCATGGAACAGTGGCAGACCACTTTCCAATTAAGCCATGAAAAAGGGACAAAAATTCAAAGGGGGATATTCCAGGGTGACTCTTTTTCACCGCTGCTATTCTGTCGTGCCCTTAACCCATTAATCTGTCTACTTAACAGCTTAGGCCATGGCTATAATTTGCCTCCTAGAAAACAACAAAGTGTAAAGACTTCTCATCTACTCTTTGTCAATGATTTAAAACTGTATAGCTCATCAGATGAGGAACTAAAAGCGCAACTGCAAATTGTCAAAACTTTTTCAGATGATATAAGAATGTCATTTGGTCTTGATAAATGTGCAAAAGCAACATTTAAAGCAGGAAAACTGCAGCACCAGGAAAACATCAGTTTGGGACAGGAATGTGATATAAAAGAACTTGAGCAAGAGGGAGTGTATAAATATTTGGAAACTCATGAATGATCAACAATAAAACATGAACAAATGCATGAATACAACTTAGTAAGGAATACTTAAGAAGACTTAAATTAATCCTGACAACAGCAATGACATCTAGGAACAAAATTCAGGCAATAAACCAATTTGCTCTTCCTGTCCTAATTTACAGTGTTGGAGTGATTGACTGGCCCCATAACGTGTTGGATAGATTAGACAGGAAAACAAGAAGGATGCTTCATGCTCACCAGATGACTTATAAATACAGTGCATATAAAGATTATATATTCAAGCCACAAAACCCAGGAGCCCTAAAGGTCCAGAACAGTAGAAGCAGAATATACAAAGAAACAATTGAATTGAACCACCACGCCGTGCAGCATAAACTAATAAAACTTTATTAAAAAAATAAACGTGTAAAACAAAGAGAATTCCTCAATGTCTATGGGTGCTATTCATGCCTGTTGATACAAAGTGGTGAGAGGTACTATCCAGTACAACTACCTAAACCCTCAGTGATTCATAAAGTATTATACACACAGTTTACACACTGTACCATACACATGGTTATACACACAGTGTACACATTGTACCGCACACATGGTTATACACACACTGTACCTCACACATGGTTATGCACACAGTGTACCACACACATGGTTATACACACAGTGTACACACTGTACCACACATATGGTTATACATACAGTTTACAAACTGTACCTCACACATGGTTATACGCACAGTGTACACACTGTACTGCACCCATGGTTATACACACACAGTGTACACACTATACTACACACATGGCAACACACATAATATACACACTGTATTGCACACATGGTTATATATACAGTGCACACACTGTACCTCACACATGGTTATACACACAGTGTACACACTATACCACACACATGGTTATACACACAGTGTACATTCTGTACCGCACACATGGAAGTATGTATGCAACTTATCCCCCACCCTTCCCCTGACCATACTCAAATCAGAATCATAGCCCCATTGAAGTGCAGGCTTATCGCACTGGGGTAACATATAGGAGAGAAGTAAATCACAGTTCCATGACGTTGCACTTCTCGATTCAGTGTTCACTCTTTTTTGTTAATATGTTGGTCTGACTACAGAGGTAAGCAACATATTGGCATTGTCAAAGCAGAAAAAGACCCTGATGCCTCAATTGCATAGAAGAAAAATACTTACTGGCAATGGAACTCCCTATGGTGCAGGCAAATGTGTTACCACAAATTATTGTTTAACATCCATATTGGAAAAATTCCCTCCTTAGCCTCAACAAGCAAATTAGATCACTAGTGAAAACCTCCAAAGCCAATTATGAATTGAAACTAGCCTCTGAAACAAAAGGAAACCAAAAAGCCTTCTTCAGTTACATCCGGAACCTCCATGGCAAAGCTCAAGTTTGTTCAGAATTATTACTTAACTGTATCACTTACACTGATCCTGTTGACTTAGCCAACCTGATAGCAGATATGCTCAGGGCAAACATCACACCCCCTGTCCCTCCAAAGGCCCTTTCAGCATCCCCAATACTTGTTCTGCACCACACATTTCCATAGATCAAGTGCTAAAGGTCCTATCCAAGGCAAAGAACACAGCTTCCATGGGACCTGATAGTATCCCAGGCTGTATTCTGCACCATCTCCAGCAAGAACTGGCTTCGACATTGAGCACCCTATTTAACCAAAGCCTAAGTACAGGCTTCATTCCAGCAATGTGGAGATATGCCATTGTCATCCCCTTGCACAAAGGTGGTGCTACTATTGACCCTGGAAACTGTGGCCCCATTAGCTTGACAAGTCTGATCTGTAAAGCCATGGACCGTATTATTATGGATCCCATAAAAAAGGGCATAAGCAATGTCCAAGCACTTGACCCCGCCCAGTTAGGATTTATCAAGGGCAGATCTTACCTGTTGAATCTGGTTGACTTCTTTGAGACTGTCATCAAGGCCCTGGATGAGGGAAAGTCAGTACATACAGCTTACCTTAACATGGCCAAGGCCTTTGACACAATCTCCCTCTCAGGCATTGTCAAAAAGCTAACACTACTTGGCATAAATCCCTATCTCATCAGGTGGGTGGCCAACTGTCTCACTGACAGGGCCCTCAAGGTCATAATAGGCACCTTCACCTCTAATAAAAGACCTGACACTAGAGGAGTTCCCTAGGGATCTGCCTTGGGACCCCTATTGTTTGGCATCTACTTCTCAGAGGTCAAGGAGAAAACAAAAGGCCTGTGGCTGACCAAGTTTGTGGACAATTTTAAGTTGAGTGCTGTCATTGACTCCCCAAATGATGTTAAAATACTGCAAGAGGGACTCACAGCAACTAATGACTGGTGACAAAGTCATGGCCTCAAGCTAAATGCAAAAAAATGTATCATTATACCATTCAGCAGAAACACGGCCCCTGCTGATTACCACATCAATGGCAACCCCCTAAACACACAACCTGTGGTGAGAAACCTGAGTACTCAGGTTGATAACAATCTCACATTCAACCATCATGTAGCAGCAGTGGTCAGAAAATCCTTTTACTTGGTTCATCTTATAAATAAAGAGATTGCATACATGAAAAAGGAGGTTATTACATCTGTATTGAACCTCTCCAAACATCTGCACCAACTGGAAAGGCCACAGAAAAACTTCACAAAGAACATCCATGGTCTCCAACACCTGTACTATATGGACAAGCTCAAATCACTATCACTCTACACAGTATCATATAGATTGCTCAGAGGTGATCTGTGTCTTGCCTACAAGGCAATCACGGACCATGCCCTACTAGAGATGCTCCATATCCATAAGACTAACTCATTGCGCATTACCCACTTGAAAGGCCTGAATCTAATATGCGACATCAACAAAATCTGCTGGAGAGACAGGTTTGCCTACCAGAGGCTGCCCCGTCTCTGGACCAGACTTCCCATATACGTCAAACAGAACACCTTGCTGACCCTCTTCAAGCGCAACCTTGATGAGTGGATGTGAAACCACAAATTTGTCACAGGGGTTTCACCTGTGTCCCTCATTCACAGGGGTGATGAGTGCTGACTGAGGTTTCTTTTTTGGGAAAACCTTTTGGCTAGGCTTGTAAGGGCCCCAGGGCCATTAGCCTAGCAAAATCCTATGATCCAATGATAAAACAACTTCTAGATAATCATCACTAGCAGTGGCAGTTTGCTTAGTATACTTTATAGCAATTTGCACAATCATAACTTGACATCACTGTTTAACATCTGAAGCCCTCCATCATGCCATACCCACATCTGGATATCGCCATTTAATATATCAGGCCTTCCATCATGCCACACCCACATCTTTACATCACCATTTAACAAATCAGGCCATCCATTAAGCCACACCCACATCTAGACATCAGCTTTTAACATGTCAGGCCTTCCATCATGCCACACCCACATCTGGACATCACCATTTAACATAGGCCTTCCATCATGCCACACCCACATCTAGACATCACCGTTTAACATATCAGGCATTCTACCATCCCAAGCTTTCATAACCAGGTTTCACTGTTTAACATGTTGAGCCAACCACTATACCACAGTCCCATCACTAGCAATGGCTACTGGTTTAAGAATTAGTGCGTTTCACCAAGCCACAACCACTACTAGCTATGGCTGTTGGTTGACAAAGTAGTATCATTCACCAAGCCACGCCCACCACTAGCCATAGCTGTTGGTTTAATAAGTTGTGCCACACCCACTACTTGCCATGGCTGTTAGCTTAATAAGTAGTGTCTTTCACCAGGCCACAATCAACACCGACATTGGTTATTTGTTTAACGTATAAATCCTTTCATTGTGATTCACACCACTCACCAGTCATGGCCATTACGTACTGCATGTAATCTTTTTGTCTGCCACATGTCCTTCACTTGCACTGGTTACCACCTCTTCCTGTAACTGGGCACATAATGTGAAAGACATGAAGACTATTCCCATCCTCACACCTGTCCCCTTCAGTGTTCACCAGACATGCAATGCAGAATCCTTCTTCACTTTACACACCCGAATTTTTCAATGTTTATTTCATTAATGTATAGTATCCTCTTTCTTGCTCCCCTGTGAGTCAGTTGCACAATACCGCATCTTACACAATGATAATTTAACTACTTAGCTATATAATAAGCATGTTGCCACAGTAGTACAGTGGCATTGTATGGTGTGAATGTCAGGTAAGCAGGCAGTAACCTAGCAGTCCCATTTGAGTGGTCTAGCTGACACAAGTGGAATGGTTGCCAGCAGTCATGTCACTATGCCAGTGGTATGATAGCTCTGACACCACGCTATCACATTCTGACTGGGTCTGTGAATCAGGAAGCCTAATTTTCCATTACTGGCACGTGCATGGTCCATCAAGGCTTTCTATCCCAAATCCCAGGCCTCATTCTATGAGCTCTGAATGTACAAAAAACAAACCATGATCTCACCACAATAACAATAACTATGAAACTCACATTTAAAGCATCCCCTACACCCCTCCTTGGATCCCTTACCTCAGGCTGGGGGAATATTTAGAGATGCTACACCCTGAGGCACAGCACGTATTCCCTAGTCTGTCTGTAATCCGTTTGTGGGATGGCTGTTAGTATTCAGAATAACAAATGGAACTTCTATAAAGAAATACCAACCATATGCAAAAAGTATCTTTACATATAACTGGAATGTGCGTTAAGCAGGTGACCACACTTCTGCATGAAGTCAAATACTGGCAGAAAGGATAGCGGCATAACATCTTTAGTGCATGTTGCAGAAGTCATGCTGGAGGCATATTGTGGCAACACTGCAAGCAAGTCATTCACTTCCCCCCAACTTCCACAATCAATATCAGCTACAGAAAATTATATCTAGAGCCTTCGCATGTTTGGTATTTTGGCCATTCGATGAATTTCATTTTCAAAGAAGTAGTGGTTCGATAATTTTTCCGTTTCAATGTTTTAAGTGTGATATTTAGCCATTCGAGATTTTTTTAATTCAGTAGCCGAACATAGACCCAGCTGAATCGACCGGGAGCAAATGCTATCATACCTGCATCAGGGATCAAGTCTCCCCCCTCTAGCCCCTTCCTTCCCCCAGTACGTTGTGAGATCCATAACTGTTCCTTGCTAGGGTAATTGCGATAGGAGATACATCTGCACTTCTGCAAATGTCAGTCTAGATAGCTGAGCTGCCACCCCCTCCCCCCGGCTTGACTGGAGGTGAATGCTCACTGCAACTCTCCATCACTCAGTCACTGCAGCATTCATGCTGCTAATCAAACACTGGTCAATTGGAGCCTAGTCAAGGCTTTATCCCTCTATGTCAACAGACTGGAGGAGGGAGGATCATTATTAATTTGAATCTAGGACAAGGACAAGAATCTCATGCAGGTAAGGTCAAAACAACATAACCAGACAAGGAAAATTGAAAGGCCTTTTCTCTAGAACCCAACCTTCACACCCCCATGTAGTGGGCCATGTCAGCTGACTCCCACTCAGTTATGATATCAGCTCTGAGGTCACAGACCCTTAGGGGGAAAGAGGCTTCCTGTTTTTAATCAGGTGTCCAGCTTCTGTACATTTTGTACAGATTTATTTTGGATGATTAACTTATTAATGGATTTACATAAAAAATGCTGATTTACAGAAGGAGATGAGAAGGATTATTAGGTACATTGTCTAATACAGTGTGCTGTAAGCGTGACTTAGACCCAGAGGAGCTACAAAGGAGCAATGTTATGTATCATATAAAATCAGTGGGGTACAGTGTTGCCCTTCTTATAGGTTCATAGGTTGGTACTGGGCTATCTGCCCGAAGGCATATATTAGCCCAGCCACATTGTGCGGTATTCACCGCCCCTTTGGTAGTTCCCTAGACCCTTGTACTAGCAGCTAGTACCCTTGGCCCCTATCTAGTAGTGCTGTTGGTGTGATCCCCGGTGTGAACTTTCTGTTACCCATCCACTCATCTTTTATTCTGTTCCATTTTTTCAATTTTATTAGACACATTCTGATAAAAAATTATTATCCCATGGAGTTGGAGCTACAGTCAGTCCCTGTTGTGTACAGTAGGCGCAGCTGCATTACTACATATTGTGCCATATGTACACAATGTTGCTTCATTACTACTAACCAGTTACTATATAACAGCAAGAAACACTGCATCACTCTTAAAACTTTGTGAAAAAGTTTAATTACAGTACATATTGGCATCAGTGCCCTTTCTCCCACTCCATGTTAATACTTTCCACCCTATTTTCCTCTTAATGCCTTTAATTAGAGTTATATTATTCTCTGTGTGGTATGATATTCTCTGCTATATGTAAGGTTATTTGTGAACATTTGCTTTACTGTTCTAATTGTGTGTATTTACTGCAGGTTTTTCTGCACATCACTTGTGCTAAGTGTGAGACCTGGTTGTGGCTGAACAGTGTCACTAGACCATCCCATCTATCCAATTAAAAAATTGCAAATAATAAATAAATACTATGCTGCCAGGGACTACTACAGTTCATAACCATAAATCATGGTGGTCCTAAGGGGCACAAAGCCACATTCCTAATGATCTAAATGGCACAGAGAAGCTCCTGGTGTGCATTAACTTACCAAGTGCTTGTGAACTCGGAAATGACAGGTAGCACTGTGCAACCAGGCACCCCTACACAATTATACTGACTAAGGGATCTGATACCATACCTCATTGCTTCCCAAGCAGCTACAACAGCTAACTGGTGTGGCATGCGGTACAGTAACTATCTCTGACTTAATCAACAAAGCTGCACACCTCCAGAATGAATGGCAGTGCTTCATGAATAAATCAGAGTCATTAGTCATATGGGCAGTGCAGGAATCATTACCATATTATGTTAATGAGAGGATCTGGTACTTGGCACACCCTTTGGCAGATGTTTGATTACATCATAGAGCAGAGACAGGGCAGGATAATGTGGGTAGCAGGTTTGCCTGCTTGCACTGCAGGAGACTCTTTCTGTGGTCAGGATTTCCTTTCTTTCAATGGTGGTGGAATAGACATGTTTTTTATTTTGCTTTTCTTGTGCAGGTATGTTGCTCAGTGCTGTGTGCTGGTCAACATAATGCCAGTCAGAAAGATTGCTGTGTTTGTCACTATGGCATCATTGTGCAGTCCTCCATTGTTATCCCGCAGGTTATACCAGTGGAAATAGCGGGGACTGCACTGATGCTGCCAATGTAACTGGTGCATGACTAGGGGAGTGGCCAGTGTAGCACAGTGGATAGGTGATTGATACAAGATTATGCAAGGAGCCATACATGAATGTAGTTCCATTGCACTGGGGAGTTTAAGATTCTGAAGGGACTGTGTATAACATCCTATGAAACACAAGATACCTGCAGTGTAGTGTAGAGCTTTTATGAGTCTGTCCAAGTATGTTGAATTGGTGTGAATGTTCTCAGGGCAAACACATCACTGCTGACCTCTTTCTTGTTCTAAGTATAAAGTGTTGCAGCTTTCTGAGGTCTAGGCAGGCAAAGACAAAGACCAGTCAGTATAATTTTCCAGCTTCTCACTTGTGTCACCTTAAAAAACAAGACATCTCCCTCCCTTACTAGAAATGAATGTCTTTCTACTAGTATTCACTGTCAAAATTGTGGTAAAATGGCTTACAGATTTTTACACTAGGGAAAAAAAGACATCCATCATTCATTTCACCCAGGCTGTATCTGCAAATGATCTGTAGTGATCAGTGTACTACCCAGGTAAACAAACTAAATAAATAAGCTCTCTTACCTTTATGCCACTGCAAAACAGTCTGTCTGTTTGTCAGTCAAGTGCTTTCTGTTGTATCATCTTTTGTTGTGTTGACAGACCACTGTGTGCTCCCAAGTTTCACTATCCTACTTCAGAGTTACTCCTTTTCATTGTCTTTACTTGGAATTACACGAGCACACGCACTATACACACACACACACGCGTGCACGCACACACATACACACACACACACACACACACACACACACACACACACACACACACACACACACACACACACTATACACGCACATGTACAAGCACACACGTGCGCACACACACGCACACACACACGCGCACACACAATGCACACACACCATTTTGCATCTTCTTGCTCTGTAAGACTGCTGAGAATCTTCCTGGATAAATGCCCACTTCGCTCCAGATGAAATAGTAAAGGTTCTTCCCCAAGGTGAACAAGTAACTCAGTCTGTCAGGATTCATGTTGAAAGCAGAAGCAGGTAGTCAGTGTCAGAAATCCCCCCCTCCAGCACTTACACTGCATTTGGAAGTAAATTACAAGTTAAGTGTCATAATGTTGACTTAATAAAGCTTGGCAGCAACCTTAATTTGACATGAAAAATGTATAATGTTCCAGCTGCCACACTGGGAGTCCTTTTGCCTCCATGGGATGCACGTGCAGGTAGATAAGACTTCCACCCTCTCGAAATTATAAATCTCCCTGAACTGCTTTTGTCAGGTTTAAAGTATATGTAAAAGATGCTGTCATTATGTCAGGAAGAGGCATTGTATCTTCATATTTTAAGGTTCAGTGGTGCTTTGTATTGATTTCTGTACACTCATAAATCCTGCTCTGCTGATGCTTAAAGATAAAAAGCTGCTTTGTAATTGTAGTTACAGTACAGTTATTGAATCACAACTTTGTCACTTCAGATTCATGAGTACCTTTTCCCATGTGAACCACGTTTTCAGTTTTTGTAGTCTTTGCACTCTGTACTTGGTAGCAACACAGTAATTTAACTGTTAGTTTATTTTTTTAAATAAATTTGGCAGCAAATGCTACATAATTAAGATGTGATGTTACATCTGGTTCTTCTGGCTCAGGATAATGTAGGGCTTTAAAACCTGGTAACCAGTATTCTGTCCGAGATGAGCCAGATGTGGGCTGAGTATGCTAACAACTGCACTTATCTTGTAAGGGGTGGCAGGTCAATTGCTAATACCCATTAACACTAGCCACAGATGTAGCATTCAGAGCTTATGTGATTCGAGAGGAAAGGCTGTTACTGGAGTAATTATGCGTATCACAGTGTTTCATACTGTGATCCTTTCAGTAAAAACTGCAAGAAAGACCCATGCAAGCTACAGTTTTCCCTTTGTAATACCTTAAACCTGCTGCAGTGGAGGCCAATGGAACATATGCAAATGACCCTTTAAAGACATATCAGTGTTTCGGCTACATGGCTTCTGTATGCCCATGACTTTTTAAGTCTTTATTTTACTATTTGGTATGGATGTTATGTGCTACAATTTACAGGCAACTTAATGTTTGTCTTACATATCTATCTATATATATGTGTATGTATATATATATATATATATATATATATATATATATATATATATATATACACATATATTGTTTACTGTCATAATCTGGAAAATAGGTTGGTCGAATGCTCACGTCGTCAATGTGAAATCTTGAATTCTGAAAAGTCTAAAAGGCAGAACATCAGAAATGACATAACCAAAATCCCTGGTTCAATGAGTTCAGCATAGCAGTAGGTGATGTCACTCAGCTATGCCCCCCGCACCCCCCCATGTGGGGGCTGCACTCCCCACACCTCCTGCACATTAGATATACCAACTCCAACATCACACTACAGTGAGGAAATGGGCTAATTCCCTGTTCCCCACTGAACCGCGATCCCCCTGCCCAGTGTTGAATCCAAATGCTCAAACTACACTACCCATTTGCTGTAGTGTAGTCGATTAATTTTGGTTCGAGATTCTGCCACCTTGAAAACTGCAAGTCAACCACATGCTGATCAACTGATGAAGTTTCCAAGTTTTGATTGTAGCAGTTACTTTGGTTGAAACTCCCAACTGTTGACATCTGTGTGCTCGACAAAGCAGATGAGCAACAGTAGTGGGAGACTGATACTCTGTGTGGTTAGGGAATATGCCCCTTTCCCAGAGATTTTGTGACTTCAGAGTTAGTATATAAAATTAACAGGGGAAGTTGGAGAGCAGCTCTCCCCCCCCCCCCCCAATGGAGGTGGGAAAAAACATTTTATCTTTCTTTTTAGGTTTTTGTTTAAATGCGGTAAGGATTTTCCTCATGCATCCACATTGGACTGTCAATGTTTATATTGTCAATATTTTGTGGTTAATGTTATTGTCAAAGTCAAGTCAAAGTAAACTTTATTGTTGATCAGATATACACAGCAGTGCAAGCTGAACAAAATTAGGTTGCTTTGGTCCCCGTGCAAGACTTAACAATGGACACAAAATTTGAATGACAGTAAGACTAATGCACATACAGTAATAATTAAAATATTAACAACACAATAAATTACCACAATTGAACAGAAAGACATTAGACAATATTATACTAGTAGGTATTGCAAGACTATGACTTCACATTGTGATTGCTTATAATATTGCACTTCATCAGTTGTAGTATGATGTAGTCTGATGCTCATATTGCACATTTATGGAGTGGTGATTCACTCCTGACTATTGCACATTCAGGAAGTAACAGCATAAGAAATCAGGCTAACTGTACCAGTTACTGAAGCAATTTGCCAGAGTGATTACTACAGATGATACTTCACAGCAAGTGGCATATTGATCTGATTAATGGCTGTCATACCTGACATTCATGTTCAACAGCCTTATGAATAGAGGAAAGAAGCTCCTTTTCAGTCTAGATGTTTTGCAGTGTAAGCTGCGATACCGCCTGTCCGAGGAAAGGTGGAAGTACATGCCATTGGCAGGCTGAATGGAATCGTTGATTACCTTTCTAGCTCTTCTCATACACTGAGTCTCGTGCAGATCATCCATGGATGGGAACAAGGAACCAATGAATTGTTCTCCTGTCATCACTATCCCCAGGAGAGGAAAGGCTTGCAGTCACATGCTTTGCAGTTACCATACCAAACTATAATTTTATTTAAGAGAATGCTTTCAACGGTCCCCCTGTAGAAGGCTTTGAGGATGAACTGAGACAAGTTTGCCTTCCTTAGTTTCTGTAGGAAGTGCAGATGTTGCTGTGCCTTATTACTGTGTGGCTAATATGAGTCGACCAAGATAGGCCATGTGAGATGTACACCCCCAGGAACTTGGTGTTTTTGACTCTTTCCATTGCCACCCCCTTAATTTCCAGAGGTTGATGTATCTCCTTAGTCTTCCTGAAGTCCACTATTAGTTCTTTGGTTTTGCTTACATTTAAGGCCAGATTGTTGCTGTCGCACCAGCCTATCAGAAGCTCCACTTCATCCCTGTAGGCTGTTCCCTCACCATTTCTGACAAGACCTACGATAGTGGTATCATCCGCAAACTTGATGATTTTGTTGGATTTATACTTGGCCATGCAGTCATGTGTCAACAACGTGAACAGCAGAGGACTTAGGACACAGCCCTGAGGGACACCTCTGCTCAGTGTAGTGCTGATTGAACTGTTAATTCCTATGCATATTTTTGGGGTCTGTTGATGAGAAAATCCAGTATCCAGTTACATAGGGGGGGTGTTGATGTCCAGATGGATCAGCTTCAGTATCAGATTCTGGGATGTGACAGTTTTAAAGGTGGAACTAAAATCAATGAGCAGCATTCTGACATAGCAATTCTTGTTCTCTAGATGTGCCAAGGATTCATGAAGTCCTATAGCTATTGTATCAGCCAGCAGTTAGATCTATAAGAAAACTGTAATGTATCCAGAGTTGCAGGTAGGTTCAAAGAGATATGGTTCTTGATCGACTGCTCAAAACACTTCATTACTGTTGCTGTAAGAGCAATTAACCAGTAATCATTTAGGCTTGTCAGTTGGGATTTCTTGGGTAAGGGAATGATTGACATATTTTTGAAGCAACTGCACATAATGGCTAGTTGCAGGGATATGTTAAATATATCTGTAAGCACAGCAGACAGCTGGGTAGCACAGTCTCTTAGAATCTTTCCCATAATATTATCAGGACCAGTTGTTTTTCTTGGGTTTACTTACCTCAGGGTCTTCAGAACATCAGATGTTCTTAGACATAGCACCTCCTCAACCTGTTCGACAAGAAGCTTATTTGGCACAGTGTTGTTATCCATATCAGTCTGCTGAAGTAGGTGTTTAGTTTGTTCAGAAATTCTGTGTTGTCATCACAAGAGGAGGATGCAGGCCTGTAGTGACTTATAGCATGTATGCCTTGCCAGAGACGTCTGGAGTCCCTTTGGTCAGAGAAGTGTCCCTGAATGTTACGTCTCCTTTAGGCATTTACCTAGATTTGCTTTGGCCTCTCTTAGGCCATCCTTGTATTTTGATTTAAATGCAGCATTTCTTGTCTTTATGAGCTCATATACTTCACCAGATAGCCATGTACTAATGCTGGCAATCGGGTGTTTCGATTTTTATAAGTACACCTGAAAACTCATAATACTGAATCTCATAATACTGAAAAACATACAGGACAGAAACACTGAATGTATTGCAGCAGAAATACATACAGAAACATATTACTCACCTACAATTATAAGCAGGGGGGCAAGCTTCCCTGTACCCCCCACATCCCCTGCTAATTAAATATATCAACTCTGAGATCGCACTTCACAGAAGAAACTGGCAAACATACCATTACATGCTTCATGACTGCCTGTTGTAACCTTAGTCATGTTCCGTTTTAATGTACTATACTACAACATAACTCATCTTAGTGTAGTGAAGTGCGATCTCGGAGTTGATATATTTAAGTAGCAGGGGGGGTGTGGTATGCAGGGGGGCTTGCCCCCCCTGCTTATAGTTGGTTTAGACTGATATGGTTTGTCTTTTCTTTGTTTCTGTATGCATTTCTGCTGCAGTATAGTCAGTGTTGGTGTCCTGTATATTTTTCAGTATTATGAGATTCAGTATTATGAGCTTTCGAGATTTTGAGTTCAGAATTTTGAGATTCAGGATTATGAGATTCAGTATTATGAGCTTTCAAGATTTTGAGTTCAGAATTTTGAGATTCAGGATTTTGAATTGAACATATATATATATATATATATATATATATATATATATATATATATATATATATATATATATGGGTCTACTTCAGTAGACCCTTATTTAACTTACCCGAAATTCATATCACCAAGATGAAAAGGTCGATAACCGCACAACACCAACATCCTGGAACACCGACTTCCCACTGTAGTTAAGTAACCACTTGGCCATCCTGAAAAAAAATAAAACTGAGGGAAAGCAAACCCACCCATGTGGGGAGCTTCGCCCCACACACACACACACACACACACACACACACACACACACACACACACACACACACACACACACACACACACTATGTGGGGGAGGCTGCGCCCCCACATCCCTTAACTAAATATATCAACTTCTAGATCGCACAACCGCAGGGGTAAGGGCCAAAGTTCAACAAGGGTGGCCAAGTCGTTAGTTACCTGGAGTGGGAAGTCGGTGTTCCGGGACATTGGTTTTGTGCTGTCATCATATGTAATACACACACAAACACACACACACCATCTCTCCAGTCACACAACTGAAGGAACACAGCAAGCTCTCTTCCTAACAGTATATACTCTGACCTGCACACAGTACTATGACTGCAGTTTTATCCCTAACTGGCATGCTCAAAGTCACTGATAAAGGCCGCCATACAGGTGATCTATTTATCGACCTGAGAAAGGCATTTGCCCTCATTGACCACTGTTTCAAACCAAACAAACTAATTGAAATTGGTACCTGCCCAGATGCTGCTCCCTGATTTAAAAATCCCCTCACTGACGGCCACTTCAAAGATAAAATAGGATTCCCCAATAAGAATTTGCACCTATTAGCAATGATGGACCCCAAGGATCCATTCTTACCCTGTCATCTTCTCCTTTTTCATTAACAAACTTCCTTATGAGCTCCATCATCTGTCACTCACCCTTCAAGCAGATGATGTCGTCATTTATCAGTCAAGTTACTGTCATACCAACCTTCAGTTACAGCTCCAGTTGAATAGCATGAGCTCCGCCAGTGAGTCATAAACTATAAACTACTTTTCAGTCATTCCAAGACCAAAAGAACTATGCTTTTTGGAAATCAACAGAAAATTCACCAAAAACCTGACTCATTAACTATCTTTGATTTACACAACCGTAACATAGAAACAACCTCCACCTTTACATATCTAGGATTATAGCATGATCAATGTCTAAACTCCCATTTCTACAGAGAGTAAAAGCAAAAATAAACTTCCTTCTCTTCTGGGCCAAAAAGATTTACTCATTTCTGTATCTGATTCATTACAAACTCACCCCTCTGTGAGCATCAGTGTATCACTTTTTCACTCTAGAAAAAGCAAAATAGCGTTTCATAAAACAAAGATCTAACATATTATCAAGATCCCAAATCTACAAACTACTCTGTCACTAGGCATTTACTCCCTTGCAGCTAAACTTCATGAAAAACAACTCCTCATACAAACTGAGACACTACTCACAAGCCTTACCAACTTTCATTACCCCTAGAACCAAACTCTACAGCACTGCACTTGCATTCTCTTTTCAGGGATTGGCAAGCTCTCCCCATCAACCCAAAGGAAATCAACACCTACCCCAAATTCAGAATGCAACTCAAAAAGCACATTATCCAAGCCTGCTTCAACACAGGGCATATCCCTTAACACACTGTCCCAATCCTCTTTCCATTTCCCTATCTTCTTCTTCTTCTTCTTCTTTCGGCTGCTCCCATCAGGGGTCGCCACAGCAGATCAACTGTTTCCATTTCTTCCTGTCCTCTGCATCTTGCTCTGTCACACCAACCACCTGCATGTCCTCTCTCACCACATCCATAAACCGTATCTTAGGCCTTCCTCTTTTCCTATTACCTGGTAGCTTCATCCTTAGCATCTTTTTCCCAATATACTCAGCATCCATCCTCAGCACATGTCCAAACTAACGTAATCTTGCCTCTCTGGCTTTGTCTCCAAACCTTCCAACCTGGGCTGACCCTCTAATATACTTATTCCTAATCCTGTCCATCCTCATCACACCCAATGCAAATCTTAACATCTTCAACTCTGCCACGTCAAGCTCTGACTCTTGCCTTTTTGTCAATGCTACTGTCTCCAACCCATATAACATAGCTGGTCTCACTAACCTCTTGTAGACCTTCCCTTTCACTCTTACTGGTACTCGTCTGTCACAAATCACTCCTGACACTCTTCTCCACCCACTCCATCCTGCCTGTACTCTCTTCTTCACCTCTCTTCCACACTCACCATTACTCTGAACTGTTGATCCCAAGTATTTAAACTCATCCACCTTCACCACCTCTACTCCCTGCATCCTCACCATTCCTCTATCCCCCCTTTCATTCACACACATATATTCTGTCTTAGCCCTGCTGACCTTCATTCCTCTTCTCTCTAGAGCATATCTCCACCTCATCAAGGATCTCCTCCACCTGTTCCCTACTCTCACTACAGATCACAATGTCATCTGCAAATATCATGGTCCACAGGGACTTCTGTCTGATCTCGTCTGTCAACCTGTCCATCACCATTACAAATAAGAAAGGGCTCAGAGCTGAACCTTGATGTAATTCCACCTCCACCTTAAACGCATCCGTCACTCCCACTGCAGACCTCACCACTGTCACAATACCCTTGTATACATCCTGTACCACACTTACATACTTCTCTGACACTCCTGACTTCCTCATACAATACCACAACTCCTCTCTAGGCACCCTGTCATATGCTTTCTCTAAATCCACAAAGACACAATGCAACTCCTTCTGACATTCTCTGTACTTCTCCATCAACACTTTCAAAGCAAACATTGCATCTGTAGTGCTCTTTCCTGGCATGAAACCATACTGCTGATCACTAATCATCACCTCCCTTCTTAACCTAGCTTCCACTACTCTTTCCCATAACTTCATGCTGTGACTGATCAATTTAATCCCTCTGTAGTTACTACAGCTCTGCACATCACCCTTATTCTTAAAAATCGGTACCAAAACATTTTTTCTCCATTCCTCAAGCATCCTCTCACTTTCCAAGATTTCATTAAACAATCTAGTTAAAAACTCCACTGCCATTTCACCTAAACACCTCCATGCTTCCACAGGTATGTCATCTGGACCAACAGCCTTTCCATTCTTCATCCTCTTCATAGTTATCCTTACTTCCTCCTTGCTAATACACTGCACTTCATGATTCACTATCCACACATCATCCAACCTTCTCTCCCTCTCATTCTCTTCATTCATCAGCCCCTCAAAGTACTCTTTCCATCTGCTCAACACACTCTCCTCGCTTGTGAGTACGTTTCCCTCATTATCCTTTATCACCCTTACCTGCTGCACATCTTTACTAGCTCGGTCCCTCTGTCTAGCCAATGGGTACAGGTCCTTTTCTCCCTCCTCAGTGTCCAACCTTTTATACAACTCGTCATACGCCTTATCCTTAGCCTTCGCCACCTCTCTCTTTGCCATGCACCTCATCTCCTTATACTCTTGTCTACTTTTTTCATCTCTCTGACAATCCCACTTCTTCTTCATCAACCTCTTTCTCTGTATACTCTCCTGTACTTCTTCATTCCACAACCAGGTCTCCTTGTCCTCCTTCCTCTTTCCAGAAGTCACACCAAGCACCTTTCTAGCCATCTCTCTTACTAGCTCTGCTGTAGTTACCCAGCTATTCGGTAACTCTTCACTGCCACCCAGTGCCTGCCTTAACTCTTCCCTGAACATCACCTCACAATTACCCTTTTTTCAATTTCAACCATTTGATCCTTGGTGCTGCCCTCACACTCATCCTCCTCTTCTTGATCACCAATGTCATCCTACAAACCACCATCCTATGCTGCCTAAATACACTTTCCCCTGCCACCACTTTACAACATCTGAGAAAAACATTCCAAAATATTAGAAAAGTTTGGCAGAATTTCTGTATACTGAATAACACATTCTGTGATAATTACAGAAGTAGATCTTGATATTTTGTGTTTGTTTGAATTGCTTACTATATTTGCTTCAAAATCCTTGCAGTGGTGGTTATTGCCATCTGCTAAAAAGGAAATTCTTATGAAAACGGGGCTGTTGGTCCAGTTCACCTATTTGTAAGCAAGAAAGTAAATAAATGTTAAAGGTCGTTATTTCTGATATACTGTATACACCTGAAGAAGCCTTGTGGTGAAAGCGCTTGTGTGTCTTGTAATAAATCAGCTGAAGAAACTGGAGCCTTGCCTCTGCCTGCTTTTATTCTTTGGATTTGTTTTGTGTTTTTGCAGAGGTACGTGGTTACTGTTGGAATTATATTTTGCTTTGCTTAAATTTAAAATGATGTTCTACCCCTGACCTTTCAATATGCCTGTATAAGGCATTATTACCATCTTTTCTCTTGATGCTATACAGGTGATTGTATATCCTCTTTTTAAAGGGTCTTTCGGTCTTACCTATATAGTATCCAGGGCACATTTTGCATTTTGCCATATAGATAACAAAATTGGTGTTACAATTTCCAGATTTAAATCTGATTTGGGTCTTGTTTATATTATCCAACATTAGCTCTCTTTCCTCCATTATAGCCCCACACTGATTACAATTACCACATTTTTAGTTCCTTATACTGATTTTCCATATAGCTACTCTCCTTTTTCATCTCACTGTTCTCTAACAATCTTTTTAAATTACTTGAAATTTTGTATACAAAATGCGATCTTTCTCCTATGTATCCAACCAGATTATCATCTACCGTAATAATCTTCCAATGAGTTTCCATAATTCGCTTAATCTGGTGTACATAGAGGCTATACTCTAAAACACATGCTCGCTGGTATTTTCCTATGTTATCAGTTTTGTTAATGTTAACATGTGTCTTGTTTCTTCATAACTCCCTAACAGTGGTACATATTTTTTGCCCCATTGCTCGATAACATACTGTTTTACATCTCTCATCATTTCCCTATCATATTCTCTCTCTGTAAATAACCTAGTCACATAGTCCATTTCTTCTTTCATGCCTTCATATCTTGATGTCATACGGGCTACCCTTATACACTGCCCTTTATAGATGTTGTATAGTAATTTTTTCGGATGGTTACTCTTATATTGTAAATAATCATTTGAAAACATACTTTTCCTATGTATATTTGATTTAAATCCTTCACTGTCATGTGAAATAAATGTATCTAAATATGCTATTCCAGTAGTACTAACTGAATGAGGGAATTTTAAAAATTCACTACTGGAATTCAAATAAGAAATGAATATGCCCAATTCATCCATACTACCATTCCATAAAATGTAGATGTCGTCCAGAAACCTTGTATAATGTTTCACATATTTAAACATATTATTGGGGAATACCACTCTTTCCTCCCAGTCAAACATAACTAAATTTGCAAATATCAGGGCGCAGGCAGAACCCATTGCTACACCCCTCTTTTGTCTATAATATTCTCCTTCATAGTAGATATAGTTATGTTCTAGGACCATAGACAGACAGAACATAATCAAACTTATCATGTCCCAATCCATATTCGTGTGTTTCCTTATGCTATTACAAAATGATTCCAATCCAAGATGTTTAGGAATACATGAAAATAAATCTATAACATCAATAGTTACATATATAAGCTTGTTGAAATCCTCTTGTATAGGGAAGTTTCCTAAAACGTCCCAGGAGTCCTTCATTATGTGTGGAATATGGTTATAAATATCTTTCAACCATGTGTCTATAGCTACACCTAATGGAAATGTTTTTGCTTGACTACCTGAAACAATTGGTCTAAATGGGGGGGTCTGTGATACTTTTATATATCTTAGGAATCCCAACTAAAGTTGCTAACACCGGATATTGTACCTTTAAGAAATTATACACCTCAGAATTGATTTGATTATCTATCCAAAATTCTTCTATATATGAATCTATGCACTGATGTGCTATATTAATCTCATTCAAAGATACTGTTTGATAATTCCCTGATTGTGTTAATAAAACAAACATTTTGTTGGTATATTCCATCTTGTCATATATAACAACTCCTCCCCCTTTATCTGGTTTCATTATGCGAATTTTGTGGTCTCCTCTTAGGTTTTTTAATACTTCCCTTTCTCCTAATGTCAAATTATCGTATATTTTCTTCCCTTTGTTGTTGTTCTTAAGTCTGTATATGTCCTTTAATACTTGTTTTTCATACAAGTCAACTCTGAGATTTGTAGGTGGAACATATGTACTTTTTTCTTTAACTTGTTTTCCTTATTGGCTGTCTCCTGTAGTCTGTCCCTGTTCTTCTCCTGAAACAAAATGGATAAATTGAACTTCCTCGTAAACAGTTTGACTTCGCATAAATGATCCACTAATCTAAACTGTGGTGTTGGTATATAATTCATACCCTTAGATAGAAGGTCAAAGTGTGCCCTGTTTGCTGTAAAATTGGAATAATTATAAATTTTAAAGTTGTTGTAACTGTGAATTACTCCATCCACAACTATTTCATTAGTGTTAACCACTTCAAACCTTCTTTCCGTTGATTTCGGTAATAGTTCCTTTACTTGTATGTGTCTCTGTATTTTCCCCTCTGATGGTTCACCGGGTATTGTTTCCCTATAACTGTTGTTTGTTTCTTTTTCCAATATTGTGGGTTCCACCCTCTCTGAAAAATTTTTCTGTAATTCCTATTATTGACATATCCTGTACCTCTATCATTATCTGTCCTGTGCTTTCCTCTGTAATTTACTTCGTCATTTGTTTTTTGTTTGCCAATATCCTTCTCTTTTTCTAGTTCCATTTCTTTCCGTATGTATGCCTTATTTTCCTTGTATTGAATCATGTCCCTAGTTATCTTTTTGCATTTTTTCTCATATCCTATCCATATCTTTTTTTCCACTACCCGAAATTGTTTGTTATATAAGTTTTCCCATTGTTGGAATAACAAGTCACTAACTATTCTGTGATTTAATTCTTCAACCTCTTTTATTAAATTTGATAATTTTTCGTCATTGAATTTTATCAATAGATTCATATACCTGTATCCAAATTCATTAAATAACTGGTTAAATTCATTCCTACTACAACTAGTAGTTTCTAATCCTATAGGTTGTTTGAAAAAACGCAATCCCATTGGTACTATTTTCAATGTCAAACATTTATGTAGATAAGCATTGTCCATCTTAATACTGCTCATTACACTCAATTTGTTCCCCAACATATAAATACAATCTCTTAATGTGGAATTTTTAAAAATTTTTGTGTTATATTGCTTTGTTTTGTCATAATTGTCAAAGTCACAGTTGTGGGCGAAAAAAGTTTGTAGCTGTTCGTTATTGTAATCAGCATAATTTATTGCTGTGTCTACTTGATCACTTTTACCTATGGGTATATTAGAGGATAATTGTGATGGAACAGTACCTTTAGTTTTATTAGTGGTCTTCCCCACTATATTGGAATATGTCCTCTTTGGAATGGCCCTTTTGGGTTTGGTTCCTATTCGTTGGGCTTCTTCATACGCTTCGTAGTCGTATAACAAAAAATCAAATGTAAACCCTGTGGAATTCAATTTGAAACTATCACGTAGCTGACTGGGGAATTGTAACTCGGATAAATATATGTCACAATTTCTATCTACTCCTGCTACATATCTTCCTTGTCCATTGGGTATCTCCAAATTGGTCGATGCATCACAATCTTTAGATGTCCCATTCCATATACACCAGAGTGGATCTGCAGAGACAGCTGTTTTTACCTTATTCACGTTGCTTTGCTCCCCCTCCGTGCTGGTGGTTGCACAGTTTGGTTTCTCCTTGGGGTGGTCTGTAGGGACTGCAGCTGCTTTGTTGTTAATGCTGCTCAGTTCCCCCTCTTCTCTTAGAATTCCATTCCGAAATCTTTTCAACGGTGTCCCCATGCCGTTATGTATCTGGTCATCGTTGTGAGTTTGTTCTCTATTCTCCGCTAATGGAGCTAATGCGGTGAATAGCTGTAAAAGTTTTTTAACTTCTCCCTTGAGTGCCGACACTTCAGCCCATATATTTCCAATTTCGGCTTTCTCAGGGGAAGCTTTTACTGGAGACTGTGCTGCTGGCTCCTCCATGGTCCAACTACTGAAAAATTAATTTGTTGAGTCTAACAACTACGCTATCTTCTCTGTGAAACAACGAAAGAACACAGAGGAAATGCAGTGCAGTCTCCAGATAATACGTTTATTACAATACAAACTCGCCGTAGTCAAACATTAAAAGTTCCAAGTGTTAAAAACAATGTAAAAACTTGCAACTTATAAAATATCCTCTCTCTGTAAATAACCTAGTCACATAGTCCATTTCCTCTTTCATGCCTTCATATCTTGATGTCATACGGGCTACCCTTATACACTGCCCTTTATAGATGTTGTATAGTAATTTTTTCGGATGGTTACTCGTATATTGTAAATAATCATTTGAAAAAAAATGGAGCTATATTACTTTAAGGGCAGCAGTAATATTCTGGCACCAAAAAAGTTATTTAAACATCTGAGTACCTAAATGTATTTGTTCTGAAGAAGCCAACATACTGTTGGTGAAAGCGCTTAACCAGTTTTTATAAGTTGAAAGTTTTTACATTGTTTTTAACACATGGAACTTTTAATGTTTGACTACGGCGAGTTTGTATTGTAATAAACGTATTATCTGGCGCCTGCACTGCATTTCCTCTGTGTTCTTTTGTTGTTTCACAGAGAAGATAGCGTAGTTGTTGGACTCAATTAATTAATTTTTCAGTAGTTGGACCATGGAGGAGCCAGCAGCACAGTCTCCAGTAAAAGCTTCCCCTGAGAAAGCCAAAACTGAAAATATACGGGCTGAAGTGTCGGCACTCAAGGAAGAAGTTAAAAAACTTTTACAGCTATTCACCACATTAGCTCCATTAGTGGAGAATAGAGAACAAACTTGCAACAATGACCAGATACATAACAGCATGGGGACACCGTTGAAAAGATTTCAGAATGGAATTCTAAGAGAAGAGGGGGAACTGAGCAGCATTAACAACAAAGCAGCTGCAGTCCCTACAGACCACCCCAAGGAGAAACCAAACTGTGTAACCACCAGCACGGAGGGGGAGCAAAGCAACGCGAATAAGGTACAAACAGCGGTCTCTGCAGATCCACTCCGGTGTATATGGAACGGGACATTTAAAGGTAGTGATGCATCGACCAATTTGGAGATATCCAATGGACAAGGAAGATATGTAGCAGGAGTAGATAGAAATTGTGACATAGATTTATCTGAGTTACAATTCCCCAGTCAGCTACGTGATAGTTTCAAATTGAATTCCATGGGGTTTACATTTGATTTTTCGTTATACGACTACGAAGTGGATGAAGAAGCCCAACGAATAGGAACCAAACCCAAAAGGGCCATTCCAGAAAGGACATATTCCAATATAGTGGGGAAGACCACTAATAAAACTAAAGGTACTGTTCCATCACAGTTATCCTCTAATATACCCATAGGTACAAGTAATCAAGCAGACGCAGCAATAAGTTATGCTGATTACAATAACGAACAGCTACAAACTTTTTTTTGCCCACAGCTGTGACTTCGACAATTATGACAAAACAAAGCAATATAACAACACAAAAATTTTTAAAAATTGGACATTAAGAGATTGTATTTATATGTTGGGGAAAAAATTGAGTATAATGAGCAGTATTAAGATGGACAATGCTTATCTACATAAATGTTTGACATTGTAAATAGTACCAATGGGATTGCGTTTTTTCAAACAACCTATAGGATTAGAAACTACTAGTTGTAGTAGGAATGAATTTAACCAGTTATTTAATGAATTTGGATACAGGTATATGAAACTATTGATAAAATTCAATGACGAAAAATTATCAAATTTAATAAAAGAGATTGAAGAGTTAAATCACAGAATAGTTAGTGACTTGTTATTCCAACAATGAGAAAACTTATATAACAAACAATTTCAGGTAGTGGAAAAAAAGATACGGATAGGATATGAGAAAAAATGCAAAAAGATAACTAGGGACATGATTCAGTACAAGGAAAATAAGGCATACATACGGAAAGAAATGGAACTAGAAAAAGAGAAGGGTATTGGCAAACAAAAAACAAATGAAGTAAATTACAGAGGAAAGTACAGGACAGATAATGATAGAGGTACAGGATATGTCGATAATAGGAATTACAGAAAAATTTTTCAGAGAGGGTGGAACCCACAATATTGGAAAAAGAAACAAACAACAGTTATAGGGAAACAATACCCGGTGAACCATCAGAGGGGAAAATACAGAGACACATACAAGTAAAGGAACTATTACCGAAATCAACGGAAAGAAGGTTTGAAGTGGTTAACACTAATGAAATAGTTGTGGATGGAGTAATTCACAGTTACAACAACTTTAAAATTTATAATTATTCCAATTTTACAGCAAACAGGGCACACTTTGACCTACTATCTAAGGGTATGAATTATATACCAACACCACAGTTTAGATTAGTGGATCATTTATGCAAAGTCAAACTGTTTACGAGGAAGTTAAATTTATCCATTTTGTTTCAGGAGAAGAACAGGGACAGACTACAGGAGACAGCCAATAAGGAAAACAAGTTAAAGAAAAAAGTGCATATGTTCCACCTACAAACCTCAGAGTTGACTTGTATGAAAAACAAGTATTAAAGGACATATACAGACTTAAGAACAACAACAAAGGGAAGAAAATATACGATAATTTGACATTAGGAGAAAGGGAAGTATTAAAAAACCTAAGAGGAAACCACAAAATTCGCATAATGAAACCAGATAAAGGGGGAGGAGTTGTTATATATGACAAGATGGAATATACCAACAAAATGTTTGTTTTATTAACACAATCAGGGAATTATCAAACAGTATCTTTGAATGAGATTAATATAGCACATCAGTGCATAGATTCATATATAGAAGAATTTTGGATAGATAATCAAATCAATTCTGAGGTGTATAATTTCTTAAAGGTACAATATCCGGTGTTAGCAACTTTAGTTGGGATTCCTAAGATATATAAAAGTATCACAGACCCCCCCCCATTTAGACTAATTGTTTCAGGTAGTCAAGCAAAAACATTTCCATTAGGTGTAGCTATAGACACATGGTTGAAAGATATTTATAACCATATTCCACACATAATCAAGGACTCCTGGGACGTTTTAGGAAACTTCCCTATACAAGAGGATTTCAACAAGCTTATATATGTAACTATTGATGTTATAGATTTATTTTCATGTATTCCTAAACATCTTGGATTGGAATCATTTTGTAATAGCATAAGGAAACACACGAATATGGATTGGGACATGATAAGTTTGATTATGTTCTGTCTGTCTATGGTCCTAGAACATAACTATATCTACTATGAAGGAGAATATTATAGACAAAAGAGGGGTGTAGCAATGGGTTCTGCCTGCGCCCTGATATTTGCAAATTTAGTTATGTTTAACTGGGAGGAAAGAGTGGTATTCCCCAATAATATGTTTAAATATGTGAAACATTATACAAGGTTTCTGGACGACATCTACATTTTATGGAATAGTAGTATGGATGAATTGGGCATATTCATTTCTTATTTGAATTCCAGTAGTGAATTTTTAAAATTCACTCATTCAGTTAGTGCTACTGGAATAGCATATTTAGATACATTTATTTCACATGACAGTGAAGGATTTAAATCAAATATACATAGGAAAAGTACGTTTTCAAATGATTATTTACAATATACGAGTAACCATCCGAAAAAATTACTATACATCTATAAAGGGCAGTGTATAAGGGTAGCCCGTATGACATCAAGATATGAAGGCATGAAAGAAGAAATGGACTATGTGACTAGGTTATTTACAGAGAGAGAATATGATAGGGAAATGATGAGAGATGTAAAACAGTATGTTATCGAGCAATGGGGCAAAAAATATGTACCACTGTTAGGGAGTTATGAAGAAACAAGACACATGTTAACATTAACAAAACTGATAACATAGGAAAATACCAGCAAGCATGTGTTTTAGAGTATAGCCTCTATGTACACCAGATTAAGCGAATTATGGAAACTCATTGGAAGATTATTACGGTAGATGATAATCTGGTTGGATACATAGGAGAAAGATCGCATTTTGTATACAAAATTTCAAGTAATTTAAAAAGATTGTTAGAGAACAGTGAGATGAAAAAGGAGAGTAGCTATATGGAAAATCAGTATAAGGCACTAAAAATGTGGTAATTGTAATCAGTGTGGGGCTATAATGGAGGAAAGAGAGCTAATGTTGGATAATATAAACAAGACCCAAATCAGATTTAAATCTGGAAATTGTAACACCAATTTTGTTATCTATATGGCAAAATGCAAAATGTGCCCTGGATACTATATAGGTAAGACCGAAAGACCCTTTAAAAAGAGGACATACAATCACCTGTATAGCATCAAGAGAAAAGATGGTAATAATGCCTTATACAGGCATATTGAAAGGTCAGGGGTAGAACATCATTTTAAATTTAAGCAAAGCAAAATATAATTCCAACAGTAACCAGGTACCTCTGCAAAAACACAAAACAAATCCAAAGAATAAAAGCAGGCAGAGGCAAGGCTCCAGTTTCTTCAGCTGATTTATTACAAGACACACAAGCGCTTTCACCACAAGGCTTCTTCAGGTGTATACAGTATATCAGAGATAACGACCTTTAACATTTATTTACTTTCTTGCTTACAAATAGGTGAACTGGACCAACAGCCCCGTTTTCATAAGAATTTCCTTTTTAGCAGATGGCAATAACCACCACTGCAAGGATTTTGAAGCAAATATAGTAAGCAATTCAAACAAACACAAAATGTCAAGATCTACTTCTGTAATTATCACAGAATGTGTTATTCAGTATACAGAAATTCTGCCAAACTTTTCTAATATTTTGGAATGTTTTTCTCAGATGTTGTAACAACAAAACAACAACAACATATTTTTTGAGTATATGAACAATCAGAAGGAATGGTATATGTCACAATCATTGGGAGAAGATGTTTTTGATGGTAGTAAACCAATATTGTCGATGCACACTTAACCAAACACATAGGAATTTCATCAGATATATAACAAAGTATAGGATAGGGAATTCTAAATATATGAAGTTTTATTATATTTTATTTTATTGTTTTTTTATTGTTAAATAGTTAGAAATTGTATTTAGAATTTCAACAGTGATGTACAACATAACAAGATGTTCATCGTGTTTCACTGCTGCAGTCATTACACTTGGGTTATCCTGCCATCAGGCGGTCCCACAGTCGGCCAGAGTTCCAAAGTCTTGGTCCGGCGTCAGTTGCTGTCACTTCTTCCCTGACATCAGTGCGCCAGGGGTATATAAGATGCAGCCGACGCCATTTTCTTCAGTCTTTCTTGCCGTGCGGTGCCCGAAGCAAAAGCAGTTCGCAAGTGCCGGTCGGCCTACTCCTGAGATTTTCAATTCGAATTTCAGAACCGAAGTCTTCAATAAAACTAAGTACCCCATTGGGGAAACTTTTTCTTGCCTCAGACCGATGTCAGTAAAAGTTAATAATTGTATTTCTTGTGGGAAGCAAATACCTCATAAGGATTTTCATTCTTACTGTATTCCATGCCTAGGCCCAGATCACGACGTCGCTAGTTGTCGGTTTTGTGCTAGATTTAACAAACGCACTATTAAATGTCGGTTTGATTTTGCTCGCCATTACTTTGGCCGAAGGTTTAATTATACCATGCCGTTGGAACAACCGATGACCGGAATACACAAAAAACGCAAAGACAAGGATAAGGACAGGCATCCGAGGTCCAAAACTGATGATGAAGCCTCTTCTAGGCCAGTCACCGGTTCGCCGGTTCTCAGTGAGGCGCTTTCGCAGCCCCATGACACCCGCTACCTCAGAGCCACAGGCTGCCTCTGACTCCCACGTGAAGATGTCTAGGCCTCTGGATACTCAAGGTGTTGGGCCTATGGAAACTAACCTTTCAGATGGGTCCGGAGCCACTGAGCAAGCATCGGCTTCTGAGGGTGTTTTCAGACCTTCACAGCTTACCATAAAAACTACAGCCAAGTCTAAAACTCCATTAAAGACAAAGAAGCAAGTACAGCATTCACCTGGACAGGCCTCCATGCCTAAAAAACAGATGCTCAAAATGGCCGAAGACTTAATTACTCTGATCAGGGGTTCCCATCCCCCTCCTGATAAAAGGCCTAGGCAGGATACAGACTATGATTCCTCTGACCAGGTTTCCATTTCTTCTGATTCCTCTTCAGACCAAGGATACTCCTTACCCCCCTATGAGGACTCTGATGCTGAAGAATCAATTCCTTCAGCCTCTCCTCCTGAGGATTACTCTTTTGGGGAAACTTTACATACCATGAGGGAACATTTCCATTGGGAGGGCCAGGATTACTCAGAATCCAAGAAAAGGCTCAGAGACTTTCTTTTATTGCCTCAGCACAGGCCCCTTGCTATCCTGCCAATGCTAGATATTGTGGATGATGTGTTCTCTGAATCCAGTTTAAATCCTGATTCTTTGCCCCCTGCTCCAGTCAAGCCAGACAGGTACTACAGAGTCCCTGACTCTCACAAATGTCTTTATAAAAACCCTGTTGCTGACCCAGAAACTATTTCCCAGGGTCCCAAAGGGGTAAAGGCTTCCACGGCTAAGAATCCATTTCCCTCTGACAGGGATTCTAGAGCATTAGACAGATGGGGGAAGAAAGTTTACACTTCTGCAACTTTAGCAGTGAGAGCTTTAAATTGCCAGTTTCACATGCTTAAATACCAGCAATATTTAATGTTTGTGTTAAAACAGAAAATTCTTACAAGTTCAGAACATCCTGACTATAAGGAAATGCAGGATTTATTGCATGCAGCTGAACAAGTGGGAAAACATACTCTGCAATGTGTTTTTGATTCACTAGAGGCTTCTTGTAGAGCAGCAGTTACAGGATCTGTGATTCGAAGGCATGCTTGGTTAAAAGAACAAGGTTTACCAGATCATGTTAAGGCAAAATTATTGGATGCTCCTTTACAACAGGATATTTTATTTGGTGTTAAGGCAGAAGAGGTATTAAAGAAAATGGAGGATAAGGCAAAATCTATGCAAACAGTGAAGGATTTCTTACAGGTACAGCCACCTCGATTTAGCAGAAATTGGCCTTCAAAGAATTGGTCCTTTCCAGTGTCAGACAGACCACAAAGAGGCAGATACAGACGCCCAAGAGGCAGATCTCACAGACCACGACAGTGGGGTGCTTCAACCCCAAAAGGAGGTGAAGACAAGTCACAACCTTATAGGAAACAGTCCCAATGACTTCCCCCTTCGAATGCCAAGCACTTACCTTTTGGCAGCTCCCTTAGGGTGAAAACTAGCACTTTTTTCTCAAAATTGGCATTTAATCACCCAAGACAAATGGATTCTGAATATTGTATCTCAAGGTTACAGGTTCCACTTTCATACTCTACCAAGGCTAAAAGGAATGCCAGACCTGCCAGAAAATCAATGGGCAGAGGGACAAAAACAAATTACAGCCCTCATGGACATGAGAGCTATTCAAAAAGTGCCACAACAGGAACAAGGACAAGGATTTTACTCAAGACTTTTTCTGGTCCCCAGAATGGACAAAGCCAGAAGACCCATACTAGACCTTTCTACTCTACTCTAAATACTTACCTGGATGTTCTGAAATTCAAAATGTTGACACTACAGCAGCTTCTACCCATGCTGGGCAAGAAGGCTTGGCTTGTTACTTTGGACCTCAAAGAGGCATACCTGCATGTCCCTATCAGACAAAATTGCAGAAGATTACCAATTCTCTGCACTGCCCTTTGACTTATCTACTGTGCCCAGGGTCTTCACAAAGTGACTGGCACCAGTAATTGCATTTTGCAGACAAAAAGGAATTCAAATATATCCATACTTGGAAGACTGCCTTATTCAAGCAGAGAGCAAGGACATTCTTCTAAAGCATCTGGCGTTTGTAAAAAGGTTGCTAATTTGCCTGGGGTACACAGTAAACGAAAATAAGTCAAAACTAGTGCCCTCACAAGAGATAATATTCCTGGGTGCCAGCTTAAACACAATAGCCCAGATGGCTTATCTCACACCAGACAAGCAAGGACAACTGACTCAATACTTCAAAATGATGGCAACAAAGACCCAACTCCCTGCAAGAAAAATTCTGCAGGCCTGGATTCATGGCATCTTGCATACTACTAATACCATATGCCAGACTGCATATGAGGAAATTACAATGGTACCTAAAAAGTGTTTGGACTCAACACTGCCACAGTTTGGAAGCAGTAATACCACTAATTCCCTGCCTACAATAGGAGTTTCGATGGTGGGCACAGGCATGTCACCTCAACAAGGGACAGCTTTTCATTCTACCCACAGCCAGGCAAACACTAGCAACAGATGCTTCGGATTACGCCTGGGGAGCACACATGGCAGGAAAATGTATTCAGAGCAAGTGGGCTGCAGACCAAATGCATCTTCACATCAATCAAAAAGAGATGTTAGCTGTGCAAAAAGCCCTAACAGCTTTCAAGGACCTTCTGCATCCAGGACAACTATTATTAAAGACAGACAACACTACAGTTATGTGGTACATAAACAAGCAAGGGGGCACTCATTCTTATCCCCTATGCAGACAAGCCATGACCTTGTGGAACACAGCTCTAACCTATCAAGTTCATCTGCAAGCTCAATTCCTGCCAGGAAAGAAAAATACTCTGGCAGACGACTTAAGCAGAAACATCATGGATCCTCATGAGTGGAAATTAAATCCACAAGTATTCAGCATGATAACACAAAAATGGGGGTGCCCAGACATAGATCTTCTTGCCTCCCCAATGAATTGCCAACTACAAATATTCTGCACAAGGACTTATCACGCACAAGCATGGAAAGTGGATGCTCTCTCCTTCAGCTGGAAAAGCCTAAAAGTTTATGCCTTCCCACCACTGCCTCTCCTTTCAAAGGTACTCCTAAAAGCCAGACAAGAAAAACCACAGATGATCCTGATTGCCCCAGACTGGCCATGCCAGCACTGGTACCCAATCTTAAAGAACTTAGCTCAAAGCCCACCATGGATTTTACCTCAAACTCCGCACCTTCTGACTCAGCAAAACAATCAGATCCTGCACAGTCAGCTCAAAACCTTAAACCTGGCTACATGGCAGATTCCTTAGTCAAGCAGACAACACCTCTCTCTAAAAGCTGTTATGGATGTCATTTTGGAGGCCAGGAGGCCTAGCACCAGGAAATCTTATTCAGAAAAGTGGAAGAGATTCTGTGCCTGGAACCAGGCTCAAAGTTTTGACCCTCTTGTCCAAAATATTCCTCAGATATTACAATACTTAACTGAGATGCTGGACAAAGGACTATCCTTTTCATCCATTAAGATCCACGCCTCTGTCATCTCGGCTCATTACAACACAGATCCTCCTATTTTCTCGCATCCATTGCTAAAACAGTACCTCAGACGGGCTAAAAACATAAGACCACCCCGGAGAGCACCAACACCAACTTGGGACCTCAATTTTGTCTTGGAAAAACTAACTTTACCTCCTTTTGAGCCAGCCAATTCAGCAGAATTAAAATATGTGTCATGGAAAACTGCTCTGCTTCTGGCAATAACCTCAGCACGAAGAGTCTCAGAGTTACAGGCACTAATGGCAGTGGAGCCTTTCATCATTTTCCACCAAGACAGGGTTTCCTTAAGAACAAACCCTTCATTTATGCCAAAGGTAATATCCAGTGTGGCTCTTAACCAAACTATTCACTTGCCAACTTTTTATCCAAATCCCCAGAATAAAGGGGAGAGACTTCTGCATTAATTGGACATACACAGACAGTTACATTTCTACTTGGACAAAACAAAAGCTTTCAGAAAAACTGAGCAATTGTTTGTAGCATATGCTGCGGGATCACAGGGAAAGGCTATTTCAAAGCAGACCATTTCAAAGTGGATAGGACACTGTATCCGTTTCTGCTACACACAGCATGGGAAACCTGTACCTAGTAACATTAGGCCATATTCCACAAGGGTAACAGCCACTTCAACTGCCTACCTTAGAGGAGTACCTACCAAAGATATCTTGAAAGCTGTAATTTGGAGTTCAGTGCACACCTTTACCAAGCATTATCACTTGCCTCTTTATTCTAGATCCAGAGCTGGCTTTGCCACTGCAATGCTGCAGGGCCTCATAGCCACCCCAAATCCTCTATAGAACCAGCCATCCAACCTCAGCTTTGAGATTCAACCCAAGTGTAATGACTGCAGCAGTGAAACACGATGAACATAGTACAGTTTTGTACCTACCATAAATGTAGATGTTCGAGTGTCTTCACTGCTGCAGTCCAGGTTACCCTCCCTCCATCCCCTCTTTCTTAGCTGGGACTTATCTACACTTTTCTACCCTATACTACCTATGTGGTGTATTTGCTGATAACTGAAGTTTTTGGTTTTACTTTTTATGTATGTTTCATTAGCGATATGTATTGCCTACCTATTTGGGGGCACCTGACATCTGGTGCAAGAAAAACTGAAGAAAATGGCGTCAGCTGCATCTTATATACCCCTGGCGCACTGATGTCAGGGAAGAAGTGACAGCAACCGACGCCAGACCAAGACTTTGGAACTCTGGCCGACTGCGGGACTGCCTGACAGCAGGATAACCCAAGTGTAATGACTGCAGCAGTAAAGACATTCGAACATCTACATTTATGGTAGGTACAAAACTGTACTTTACAGGGCAAAAGAAATGCAAAAGGGAATGTTTACATAAACAATTTGAATGTACTCACGTCAAAAAATGGAGCTATATTACTTTAAGAGCAGCAGTAAGATTCTGGCGCCAAAAAAGTTATTTAAACATCTAAGTACCTAAATGTATTTGTTCTGAAGACGCCAACATACTGTTGGTGAAAGCGCTTAACCAGTTTTTATAAGTTGCAAGTTTTTATATTGTTTTTAACACTTGGAACTTTTAATGTTTGACTACGGCGAGTTTGTATTGTAATAAACGTATTATCTGGAGCCTGCACTGCGTTTCCTCTGTGTTCTTTCATTGTTTCACAGAGAAGATAGCGTAATTGTTGGACTCAACAAATTCATTTTTTAATACAAACAAACAAAACTTGTACTTCGAATAATGAAGTTTAACCCTCTTAATAGGAACAGTTGTCACAGATAACAACTACACTCACAGGCTTTAATTGACCTATAATTAATGTTATCCCTTATAAGATGCATGGTAAAGCACATGCTTCTACATACACTAACTGCTGTCTGTTTTTGTTTTATTTTTATTTCTCCCCAAGATGTAGACAACAACATGAATACTGAATTACCTTTTAGTCATTGAGATAAAGTATTCTGTTTTTATTGCCTTTATCAGCTTGTATCCATAGAAACATGAGAATCAGATACACAGCTGCCTTCGGCTACAAGCTTCTCATGTTGCAATGTGAACATTTGCTTGCTAAAAAAAATTTTTCATTACATTAATTGTTCATTCATTTACTTACTTCCACTAAACACTTGTTAGATCAAGCCAAGGGCTTTAATCCTGTCATTCTCCTATGCAAAATTAAGAAAAAGCATATCCATTTTACTTATATCTTGCCCTTTTGTCCAGGCTTTCTTCTCTTTATACATTTCTTAAAACTGAACTTGAAAAAAAAAAGAACGAAGAAAGAAAAAGGGGGACCTGTTTAATTTAGTATCCCTGTTACACACAAAAATAACTGAAAAAGTGTTGCTATATCACATGCAGTATATGTCATGTTTTATAGAAATACTGTTGAAAACAAAAATTGTTTTACTTACAGTTACCTCTTTCCTTCCTCTTCCCCTCTCCTTAATGTTCTTCCAAACATTAATGGCATGAAGTAGGGCATACTCTTTGGAGTCCTGAACAGGTTTAACAAAGTCAGAAATGTGCAATATTTCCAGGTTATCTTGTTCCACCATATTTCACCAAGGTATTTGATGCTTTCTAATCCCACATTTATTAATTAATTTCTGAGTTACTGGTTTTGTTCCTGTAGACATCCATCTCCCAACTGCAGTCTCTGGTTCATTTACAACATCCTCTTAGTTCTTCTTGTTAACTCCTGTGCTTTTATCTGTCTCTCAAGCATTCTGCTTTGGAACATTGAAAAATGTTTCATTGGCATAGTCTCTCTATGAACTTTATTATCAGAAGAATAAGAAGCAGAATCCCCTTCTGTTTGATAGCTCACCTTTTGTTGGACAAACTTTTATATTTCCTCCTTAGCATGTTTTGCATGAAAAAATGAATCTGACCCTCCATGAAGAAATATTTTGAAGATAGCTGGGTACAGCAATTTGAATCCCATGCCTACTTCTCAACATTCCCTGATTAGTGGAACAAATTTTCTCCTCTTCTGCCTGGTGTACGAGTAATCATTTTCCACAAACACTGTGCTGTCTCACACTTTTAATAGTTTGTCCTTCTGCCCCAGTTTTGTCAAAATCAACTCCTTCTGCTGGTAAGATTGCATCTTTACTATTAGTGGTCTAGGTTGTTTTCTCATAGCCAGGTTTGGAGCATACACACAATGTGCTCTTCCAGTTAACAACTCCTGCTGTGGAATACCAGTCCAGTTGCTTATTTGTGCTTTCATAAAATTAGTATGGTCTATTTCTTCCAGCTTCTCTGGTACAGGAGACAATCTCAGGTTTTCCTTACATGCTGTGTTCTCTAATTATATAATTTTTTGAAACATCTCTTCTTGGGCATTTTTTATATTCAGTCAGCCTTTTCTTCATTTCAACCTCTGATTTTTGCAGTTTTATCAGCTCATCTATATATCTTCTTCCATTTCCCAGCCTTTTGTTATTTGAGTTGATATACTCCTTCAGTGTTTCATTTATTTTAATCAGCTCTGAGCACATTTTACTTTTTCCTCTGGAATGCTGGAAGTCCTGTCTTGACCAAAGCTGGAGCTTGAACTGCTTTTTGCTGAACAGGTGCAGGACTCTTCCCAGCCAGTATTTTCTCCTCACCTTTTGTGACTGATTTTCTTTCAGATTCTCTAAATTTCTTCTTTGCTGGCATCCAGGCAGTGTACTTATTTGCCAGTAAATAAAATTTACCCAAAAGACAAATTCAGTACATCTCTTTTCTGAGTTCCTATTTTTATACGGGAGATGAAATTAAGCTGCTGCTTAGCTTGCAGCCATCTTGGAAGACCTGCAGCATGATATTGTTTTACACCACAGCATGACAGAGTTACACACCATAGGGTAGCATTGCTATGTACCAAGGTACGGTATTATCTACCACAGGGTGGCATGGTTATACACCACAGCATGACACTGTTACACACCATAGGGTAGCATTGCTATGTACCAAGGGGCAGTATTATCTACCACAGGGTGGCATGGTTATACACCACAGCATGACACTGTTACACATCATAAGGTAGCATTGCTATGTACCAAGGACGGTATTATCTACCACAGGGTGGCATGGTTATACACCACAGCATGACACTGTTACACACCATAGGGTAGCATTGCTATGTACCAAGGGACGGTATTATCTACCACAGGAGGGCATGGTTATACACCACAGCATGACACTGTTACACACCATAGGGTAGCATTGCTATGTATCAGGGGACGGTATTATCTACCACAGGGTGGCATGGTTATACACCACAGCATGATACTGTTACACACCATAGGGTAGCATTGCTATGTACCAAGGGACGGTATTATCTACCACAGGGTGGCATGGTTATACACCACAGCATGACACTGTTGCAAACCATAGGGTAGCATTGCTATGTACCAAGGGATGGTATTATATACCACAGGGTGGCATGGTTATTCACCACAGTGTGGCACTATTATACACCATTGAATGGCATTATTATACATCTCAAAAATAGCATTGTTATATACCACCAGATGACATTATTACATACCATAAGGTGGCATTTATGTACATTATAGGAGGAGATTATTATATATTATATGTTATATATGGTAAACCTTCCAACAACGACTTTACCAATGTCCTTCTGTTTATGGAAACTATTCTTACCAACAATTACATGTATTATGAGGGGGAATTTTACAAACAGACGAAAGGGGTAGCGATTGGGGCCATTTGTGCCCCCACTTATGACAATATAGTGTTGACCTGGTGGGAACACACCTATGTTTTCAATAGTGAATTTAGAAGCTGTTGGTTCTTATATAAACATTTTTTAGATGACATCTGCATTTTATGGACGGCTAGTAAGGAAAGATTTTTTTAATTTTTGACTTACCTGAAAGGCACCACCAATTTTTTGTATTTTACCTACAATTTGAACCATGAGGAACTCCATTATTTGGATGTAAGCATTACCAAACAACATGGTAAATTTACATCTAAGGTGTATAGAAAGAATACCTTCTCAAATTCCTACCTTCATTTTAGTAGTGGGCATCCTTTTTTTTCAAAAGAAAAACCTTATAAAAGGTCAAATGCTCAGAATTAGCCGTATGACTTCTGAAGACATGGATTTTACCATTGAAAGCAATATAGTGGGTGAAATGTTTAAAGATAGAGTTTATCCCACCAATTTAATTCAACAGGTAAAGTCAGAAGTTTTAGAAGGTAGATCTAATAGGTTTGCACCCATTTTGGGACTGGATTCTGATCCACCAGTTACTGAAACACCCTCCCAACATACTAATATCAATAATGTCATGGAAGATGCATATATTCTGGATTTCAATGGAGATTCAGGGGTGATAAAAAATGTTGTTGGTAAGGAATGGGGCAAATTTAAAGAAATTACAGATATTGCTCTATTACATAACAGCCAGCTAAAATTCACTTATCGGAGGGATTTGAATTTTAAACATTTTTTTGAGTTCGGGCATGGTTCACGAACTTTACATCATGGCACTAGACTGGGTACTTTTAAATGTGGCGCTTGTTCACAGTGTAGTTATATTTTTAACGTTTCCCATATAGAAATAACTAGTAGAAATAGAATTGTAAGGAGCAACAGTTTTTCCAACTGTCATACCAGTGGGTTGGTCTATCTTGCCTTGTGTAAGGTATGTAAATCTTTTTACACAGGCAAGACAGAAAAAAAACTCAAAACACGCATTTATGAACATTTATATGAAATGAGTAAGGCTAACACAAATAATGCACTCTTTCATCACAAGACAGTTTGTAATAAGGCTATATTTACATTTTTTGTCTTGGAAGTTGTGCCCAAAGAAATAAGAGGGGGTATGTGGGAAGCGAGATTAGAATATCGTGAGCTCTATTGGCAGATAGTGTTAGATGCTTCTAAACAGCCAGGGCTCAATGATACGCTTTCTATTGTGCCTGTTTTAAAATTAAGAGCTGCCAAATTGTAACTATTTTTTACATCTTTGGAGGGCAGCATTGGAATGTATTTCAATAATACAATTATATATCACATTATGTAGTTGATTTAAGTATTTCTTTTTATGCTAGACAACTAAGTTATATATGCAAAAGTTTTATATGACTGATTTTATTTATGTAATGAACAATAATAGTTTTTATAAAGTTGTAAAATATGTTTAATCTAAGGTTTTAAATTATTTTAACTGCATTCATTTTTTAAAATACTGTTTTTTTGTTTTTCCTATTGGAGTTAATTAATTAATTGGTTGTCCAATTACACTTGGTTACATCATAATTAGTTTAATATTTAAATAAGGTTAAGGCATTCTTGTGTGTGTATCTGATGAAGGTTCTACGAAAACGCCAATTTTACTGTGTAGCATTTATCACAGCACGTACCTCTGGAATTTGGTTTGAATAAACTTTCACTTCGGCACGTGCTCCATTTGGCTGCTCTCAGTGAATTCTTTGGTTTTTGGTTTTTATTTCACTGACATCCTTTTGGTTATATATTATATATTATATGATGACATTGTTTTACAGTGTATGATGGCATTGTTATACATCATGGAATATCATTATTATAAACAGGATGGCATCATTATACACCACAGGGTGGCATTATCATACAGGTCTATATTAGTTCCTCAAAAGACATCACCATCAAACACCTCTACATCGATACAAAACCATCAAATTTCACTTCTGCAATTCACAGAGTTTTTCCACAGGGTGAGGAAGTAGTTGGCCAACTCCACAGCTTTGCCCTTTTCCCCACTGTAGTTCAATCTCGGAGATGGAATATATAGTTGGGGGTGTGGAGACCAAAGACACCTCCCCACTTGGGCTGGTTTAATTTAGTGCATTGTGTGTTCCATTGTTTTATGGGACAATTGTTTCATTGCCCTGGAAAAATTACATGAATTGCAGAAGTGAGTTTCAATGGTTTTCTGTCGATGGAGAGGTGTTCGATGAAGATGTCTTTCAACAAACTAATATAGACCCTATTATACACCATTAGTGATACTGTTATACACCACAGGACAGCACTGTTATACACCATGTGAATGCATTGTTTTATACTAAAGGAGAGCATTGCTATATATCACAGGATGGTACTGTTATACTTCATTGGAGGGCATTATATTAAACCATAAGATGGCACTGTAGTGCATGGAACACCACGATTACACTCCAAAACCCAAAAAGAAGATAAGCTTATCAAGCATGTCCCAAGACACAACCAGATCTTAACAGCACTTAGGGGTGTTTAACAAGGTTTTGTTAAGCACCCCTAAGCACTGTTAAGATTGGGTCTACTGCTGGGGACTAACAGTGGACAGTGCCAGCAGGCAAAGAACTGTGGCAGAAAGTAAAACAGCTTTTAAAAGCTGTTAGAACTTCACTCAGTCACACAAGCATAAAGTGTGCAGAATGAAACATCTGCTAACTTTTAAAGCCATTAGTTCTACAATGGGGCAGTTATTTTCTGCCTGCTATCTGTTTGACAGCACTAAGGGCTTTACTAGCTTTCATAGCCAGTAAAACACGCTGTGGTCCTGTTTTCTTTCTTTTTGACTTTTTTCACATAACAGGCAGTGTAGTAAATATAAAGCCCTGTGCACTACAAGGAACTGATCATAACCTTTTATTATGTATTCCTGAGATGGATGCCAAGATTCACCTTCATTGTCAAGGTGAATTTATTGGCGTCTGTGTCTCAAACACATAATAAAGTAGTTATGATCAGAGGCTCAATCATAATCCTTTGTGCTATATACCTCTGGACAACACTGTTATACACCACAGGACAGTATTGTTATACACCACAGAAAGGCATTATTATATACTACAGGATGGAACTATTATATACCATATGATACATGCATTATTATACACCATAGGATGATCTCATTGTATACCACAGGATGGCAATGCCATACATCAGCACTAGATGCTTAAGATCATTGGCAGTGAGCAGCAGAGGGATCTGGTTAAATCAAGACCGAGGCCAGTTACAGCACTTAAATTCATGCCTGTTAGCAGTTCAAGACTGGACAGCTTCCATAAGTGATGCTGTGACCTGAAGCAGACCAAATGTTTGTTAGGCCAAGAAGTTAGTTCCACCACTAAGTCTGAGATACCTGCACCTTGCTAAAATCCCAAGTAGAGTAAGTAGTCTTTATTATTAGTTAGATGAGGCAATGACATGAAAAAAGAAAACTGAGACCTTTCTAAAAAGACAGGATCAATGTAGTTAGACAACCAATTTTTTTTATCAAACCAAATGTTGAATTCCCCAAGAATTAAACTAATCAAACAGTAAGACAAGAAAGTCTTGCAAACTACAAATACATTGTAATATTACTAGGTGGATGGGAACTGAATAAGAAATGACATTTTTTCCTACTGCTAGCATATTGTCAGAAGAACTGATAGATCCAGTAGGAAAGTAGTCCTGTTCTGCTGAGGGTACAAGGTAGGAATCTACCTCCCCTGAACAACCACCACATGAACTCATAGTTCCCAGTACCCAGTGGAACTGAATAGCATAGAAACCTGTCAGAATGGCCAAATGGAGGCCAAAGAAGGAATCCAGCCAGGATTCTTTTTTCAATATGATATCAGCAATCTATAAGAAATCACAAATAGCTGACTTATTTACTAACATACCATTTGCATACAGTACCATATAGTAAAGAACTGAAGGTGACATGAAATAAGAAACTGTTACTCAGAATACTGCACTCTTGACGTCAGCACCATACTCACTGATGTCAGTGCGTAAATTAGTAATGGGAAATAATGCACATAATTTTGCTGATTTGTTTATTAAAAAAATCCCGCCATACTATTACACACTGCATAAAAAATGTAGTCGAGGTAAAGGCATACAAACTAGTTTTGCATACATTAAAATCATAACACTTAAGTACATGATTTCATTTAGCCCATCAATTATTATTAATTAATATTAATAATTATTTATTAATATTATTATTATTAATCTATTATAAAAAAAAATACGTATTTGTCAGAAATGATACTTGGTGTATATTGTTATGGCCAAAAAAATGCTCAGACAACTGTGTAAGACACATTCACTGTATATTCTTTTACTACATCTTCTTAATCACAGAATGTCCTTGTCAAATAATTATTTTCTCAAAATAGATATAGTTGAGAAAATGTAGTTAGCCTAAAACTGTATTAAATTCCATCTTCACAGATACCTATCTCATTGCTAATTTAAGCATTCAGGCTGTGATTACTGCATAGCACCCAATTTAGTGCATCTCATAAGTCTAGAATATCTTACCATTTCAAATTATTGACAAATCCTTAGCCGTAAGGAATGAGATATCCCTGAGAAATGTACCTGCTGTTTATCTCTGTCAGCTTTCTTCCTACATGTGCTTATTGTGATGGACAGAAGAAAATATATATGTATTTCATTCTTGCAGGGCTCTATTACTTTGTCATCGTTCCAGATTCCTTTCATATTACACTGCTTGAATGTAGTTTAATCACAGTCAAACTGGAACACAAAGTGCTGGATGTGATGTTTGCCATTAAGCCCTTAAAAGTGAGATTTATTTTGGTTGATATGCAGAAGAAACTTGTTAAAACAGTACCATACCAAAATGTAAGTGGGTTATTCTATTCCCTTTACACAGGGATAAGCCTACTTGTTTTATTCTGCAAAATATTTGCCTAGCACTACAGCTTTATACAGACAGTGGTGTAGATCCCTATTCCTAAAAATGTCTTCTGCTAATGGTAAAATGAAAAAAAGATTGTACTTGATGTTACTGCAAATCAAAGATAATATTCCCTTAGTATTAAATTATCATATCTTAATATTCCGTGCCCCTTACATCCATAAAGCTGTTTGCATGCTGTATGACTGTTACAATGCAATCAACTCTCAGGGACCTGCACATATGCATACATGTGGACTGCAGTGTCTAATACACCACAGTTCCTCCCATTTAAGGTAATAGTAGGACAGGCAAATTAAATAATACTATAAAAATATCTGTAATTATAGTCAAAGGTATATATGAATATGTATAAATGAAAGATAATTTTGAAGTTAGCTTAACTTTCAATCAGTGTTCATCATCACAGAACCATTCTTTGGAGGGAAGAGTTCATCTGGAACTTATGATTGTGCATCTGTCACCCAGCTTCAGTAAATGTGTCAACCCCCCCCCCCCCCCCCAATAATAGGGTCCTTCATTTGGAGATGCATAGCAATGGTTAGAGATTCTGCCCTTTAAAATGTAGTTTGCAATCCATCCACCTTGTGGTATGCATCTGGTAATTCATCATTCCTGGGATGACAACTCAGTATGCATTTGGGCATCCAGGTTTCTTAGGATGTAGTTTTAGTCACCCATGTTGCATGGGGTACTAACTTGGTCACTTGAACTTTTCTAGGATTGACCTCTCCCATGGGTCATTAGCTGTTGTTTTAGTGGGGCACTTTCAATGGGGTCTGAATATTATCTTCTTCTTGTATGGTCCATGTCAATAATGTACGTCACAGGCCCTGTTCTTAAGATAATTTGTCCTGAATATCAGCCCATTAGTCAAGAGCTATCACTGTTATTCAGCCATTTGAAAGATGGGTCTGCAGATTGTTTCTACTCAACTCATCTGTGTGAATGTTTTAGGGGATGATTCTGTGAAAATGTGGAATTTTATACTGTGAAGCAAAAATATTAGTTCAGGGAGTGGAAATATCTCCAGGGGTCACCTTGCTACTGTCCTTAGTCAATAGTGACCCCAGAGTTTGAATAATAAAGGGTAATGAATTCAACACAATTCTGGAGTTATAAGGGCATAAAACCTTTACTTAAGTATATTGTTGTTTTGTTAATTGGGAAAGTAAACTGGTCCAGTGACTTTTTTCAATGACAAGCCAGGCCAATAGGCAGTGACAATATAAACATAATAGAGAAATGACATATGCAGATGTCCTTCACAGTATGTACACAATTTCCAATGAGAAACTAAAATGATTATAAAGCAATTGTATACTCACATAAAACTGTTGTATTATTTTAGGAAAAGTTGCTAGAACAGAAAAAACATTAAAATGCAGATTGTGAAAAATACACTGTGTGTACAATGACTTGGGCAGCTGAACATCAATATAGTAACATTAAATTACGTTAATTGCATTACATTATTGGAAAGAGTAGTAGTGTGAAAGAAAATTTCTAGAAATGAAGAACAAATGTAGAATTAGGTAAGAAGATAAACATAGGAAAAAAGAGAAAAAGTAAATATACGTGTAGTACATAATGTGTAATTAACATCTTACAGTATAGCTGTACTAAATGGCAACAAATAAAAGGGAATAAGTAACCCGTAATGTTTGTAATGCTGAGTTATAACACTTCTTTGATACAAAGTGTACATCGCATGCAAATGAGATTCATAATAGTTCTATGCAAATGATCACAGTAAATCAGTGAGGTGGCATTGTGGCTTCTCATTTATGCTCTTGAATTGCTTGTTTTGTACTTTTCTCCAAATATCAGGTTTCAGTAAGTTCATGTATGACATCCAGTTTTGATTTAAGAATAGCATTGTTGGCACTGTTTTAGTGGTTGTGTGAGTGACGTCTCAATATGTAAAAAGAGCATGTTCTGTAGTCACTTGGTATTGGGTTCATAGACTTAGCTTGCTTGAATTTGTGAATAATGTTTGGATGATGCAGTTAAAAATGCATCAAGCATGACACCATTTTGTTCTGTGAGCATTTTGAATTTTTAAAGGAAAACTGTGGTCCACAATCATTGGAAACTTCTTCTGGCTAACCATTCCTTGGGAGTATTGTCAGTAACAAGGTTAAAGTCTTTACAGTTGTGACCGATTCTATGCAGACTACCTCCACTTTGAGTGTGCATTTCTGGTGATTAGAAACAAACTATCAAGAATGGTCCTGTAGAAGCAGCCCAGAATCCATAGTGCACAGGGATAGAGCCCTGATTGATGCTCAAGTGACTGGGATTCAGTTAGCAGCCTTAGCAGTGGAGGAGCCAGGTTGGGGGGGGGGGGGTGAGGAGGCATGACCGGTTTACTTTTACTAGAAGATAGAGAGGGTTATGTTCACTTACAGGCAAACAGCGTTTGTGCTATTTTCCTGTTGGAGACTGGGAGGGGGGGGGGGGGGCATCACTCATGTTTCAGGTAAGGAACTGGGTTAATTAAGTGTAGCATCCCTTGTGAAAGTGAGAAGATGTCTTCCACAGTTAACCCATTGCATTCCCCTTATTCCCCTCATCAGTCCCCTCTTAGTCAAGGGCATGCTGGGAATATGGCCCTAGGAAAAAACATTTAACCACCCCTGAAGGGTGTCTAAATGATAGCCCTTTTTGTCGACCCTAACCCCTGTGATGGGGAAGGAATGGACTGATTGGTGGAGAGGGGGAACCTGATGTTTGACAGACAGTGAGGGCAAAAAGAGCAAATAAAGAATGGATCTGCAGAACTAAAACATGTAAGCTCTGGTAATGACTGCCATCCCTTAGGAAGCAAGGATGTTTATGGCAATGCTTTTGATCCATCTGGCATCCAGTGCAATTCCACAATTCCTTGATAAATTCTCAGTTTGCTTATTAATACCAGGTCACCATATAAACCTTCAAGAAGGGGATTCTTTTTCATATTTCCTGTGTGACCGTGTATACAATATTCAATGCTGTGCTGTGTAACTTGGAAAGAATTCTGGTCTAGATCCTTTCAGTAGTATTCCTTGACATCTGGTCAGCTATTCCTTACCAGATGCAACTTTTGGGTAATATAAAATGACACATTTCTCCTATCCTTTTAACAGACTCTCATATGTTCTTGACAATAATGCATCATCCCTTACTTCTTGGTGGATGAAGGCATGCATTACTGGTAACTAATGACTTCAATATAATATGTATTTAGTGGATCCATGGTGCTTGGTTGCTCTAGTTTATTATATTGTAAATATTACAGTCCATAAGTATTAGTGACCGATAGTGCAAACATGTAGGGGTCATCAGTGCTTCCTCAATGCTTGGTTAAAGTCAGCATTAAATGTTAGTGATCTATTACCAATGAAAATCTTTGTTCCAAAAAGATACCAGTTGGATGTATTCAGACTCATCAATACCAGGCTAAGGACTTCCTGTAATTGTGTTCAGTCATCATTATAGAGATCTTACAGTCTGAGAACATATGCAATAAAATGGTACCTGTTCAATAAGGTGAAACATCATATGGCAGTCTGACAGGAAAGAAACCATTAGAGTTTGAGTTATCTGTCTGATGCTGTCATTCTCTTGGTCACTAAAAAGTGTATTCACAGCCCTCCATGCATTTCCTGGTAGACTGATTCTGCAACAGCGTGGAAGAAAATTCTGATACTAATTTACCACTCGGTGGCTTTGTTGTGACATATTGTCAGGATTTAGTGTGCTTAATACTCCCACCATTTTGTATTGCATCTGATGTAATCCATCTTCAACAATGACATCCCCACAGCAGGAAAGTTACTCTTTAATTGACTCACATTTCTCTCTGCTAGGTCAAACCCTATACTCCTTTAGGGTTCTGTATTGATTGTTTAAGTAACCTTTGCCATGTTTACCCGTCACAGATGTATGCAAAGTAGGACTTCATATTGGGAGTTCCCTCTTGTAAAGTTGATTTGTTGCCTATTTTTCAAGTTTATGCTGCATACAGCACTCTGAAAACAGGCCAATTATAATTGAATAGGTCTTTATACCTGTTAATAGTTATGAAAAAACTCCAAGAATGAATAGCAAAGCTAAAGTCTTCAGTGTGTAATACCTTAAACCTCCTGTAGTGGAGGTGCATAGGGGATAGCAAATAGCCCCTTAAGGGCATACTTGAGTTTTAGCTACATGGCTTCTGAATGCCTAGGAATTTTTACTTCTACCTTAAGTCTTTCCTGATACTTTCAGGCAATAATGCTAAATCCCACTAGCTGTAGACACGCCTTGTTCAGCCCTTTCTCTGACCTTGTTCGTACAACATAATAGTTTCATAGGTACTCACTAGGTGATTGATCCATGAGGATCTGTGGAAGCCTAACCATACATTACTGTCAAATTTTTAACCCTTAGACTGTCAAGCACAAATAGCCCAGACATGAGCAGAACATTTACATGTTGCCCCTATATGTGAGAGACGTGTGTGCTAAACCAGGGGTGAATTCAATTTTACCCATCCATTCTTCCTGATTATATTTGAATAGAGTTAGGGAAGTAACAGTGTTCTCTGTAACGCATATCTCTCTCACCAGCTTGTTCTATTTATGTTGCAGAAGAGACTTAGATCCCTTGAGTGAGTGTTTACTCCCCATTGGACTTGTGAAGGTGCAGTAGGTCTGACAGGATAGGGTTTGTTGAGACTCTATAAATGAGGCACAGCTCACCCTTCAATAGGGTGTATGACACAGAAAAGAGAGATAAGGCTTTGAGACAGTCTGCATTGTTTTTATGATTTAGTCCTTTGATTGTCTTAGAAAGAAAGTATTGTGGCTATTCAGTTTGTGTCAAATGTTTGGAAAGGTACATACCAAAGGGGGCATTGCACTCCGTGGTTGGTCTGATGAGTGCAGAATGCAGTGGAATAATCATATCCTAGGACCTGCACACCATACCATTAGTAATAAGCTGTGTGATGAAAACACACTTTCTGACAATATTGGATGTGTGGTGATCAAAAGACACTTTGTTGCCTACATAGATCCCAGGTGTCTAACTACTGAATTAATTTTCAAGGGTGTGCTGTCAGTGTGGTAGTTACAAGGGACTTCTTGTTTTTCAAAGGATTTTGTTATATATTTCTTTACATTCAGCTTCAGTCTATGATTTTAACACCTGCTATTGGTTTGGGAAAGCCCTTCTTGGAGAATCTTGGTGTCTTCTGGGAAGTTTATGATGGCATCAGGGTTACAGTCATCTGCAAAACTGGTCAGCTGTAAACCTTTAATAGTAGCTTTGACCTCTGAGAAGTAAATGCCAAAGAAGAGTGGCCCAGTAACTGTACCCACTAGAAACAAGTCATTTGAAAGAGGAAGAGTAGCCCACCTTAATTTCCTGGATTCTATTTGTGATCCAGTTTGCAATCCAATGAGTTATATAGGGCTGAACATTTAGCTGGGATAGTTTTTCTATGAGTGTGGGATGGTGTTGAAAACCATTGCAAGGTCTAGATATGCAGTGTGTACTGATATGCACTCATCCATTGTTTCAGTAAAGTCCTTGAAGAAGTCAAACGGGTTAAGCAGACAGCATTGTTTGTCCATTCTTTAGAAATACAGAGTGAAAAAACAAGCCTGAATAACATTAAGATGGTTGCAAAATATGTCTAATAACATCCAAACCAAAGGGTAAAATGGTCACAAAGACAAACCTCTTAGCAGCAGCGCTACAAGTAAAAACTATCACAGTTGTTGGATAATACCAAACATGCTTTTGTCAGTAAAATGGGAGCACTGAAGGGCAAAAGGCCAGAACAGAGCAACACAGAAATGTTTTTAACACATTTATTAAATGATCACTTAATACAGAGGCACACCTACATTAATAGAAAAGAAAACAAATCACGCTAACATTTTTTTTCATTTATATACATTATACATTGCATATGTTTTCTTTCTTTACAACTGAAGTTCAGTCCAGTAGTACATAAATCACTTAATTACTGCCTTCCCTTAAACTCTACTACTCCTCCTCCTGAACATTATTCTCCATGTATTCTTCCCACAATTTCCATTTATTTTTATAGACTATGCTCCTTCCCTTTTCTAAAGACCCCCACTTCTGCTTCTTTTTTATTTCTTTTCAATATTCAGAACTGCAAATACAGTTGGTTTACAGTTTTATTTTCATTTTCTTGTGTTGTTTTTCTGGAAGCCAATAGAACTGAACATAACACAGCCTTACTATGTCTAGACAATTCAGAGCCTGTGTCACAGCTCAAAAGAATAATGTCCTTACTTACAGCCATTTCCTCCAAATATTTCTGACAGAGTACTCTGTAGGACATTTTTAAAGTCTACCAGCTCATTACACTCCTAAAAAACATCTTTTTAATTATCTCTTTCTTTACCATCATATCTCCAACATTTGCAGTCTACTCAAGGAAAAATTCTTTGAAGTCTTCTTGGGGTATAAAAATACCCATATAAACACTTCCATACAAAAATTATAAGTATTCTGGCCTTTTCTGCATACTTGAGAGCCATACATATGCCTTCCCATTGTTCTCTTATAAACTGCTTTTCCAGTCTCTCTTTCCAATTGTTTTTAACCTCAACTGATTGATTCTTATAGTTATCATGTAAAATATTATATTTCCTACTAATTATCCATTTTTAACAGCAGCTTGTTTTCTAAATTCTACTAAAAACTCTGCCTCTCTTGCCTATTTTCTGTTCCGCTACTTGCAGTCATTCCTATTGGCAAAATCTCCTTTCTCCATTCCCATATTGGCTTATTTCTTAGAAAACTTTCTGCAACTTTATGAATATAATATTCTGTATGCAAGTTATCATTTTCCTTACGGCTATGCATCCACAATCCTGCTGTTTTCTTATTTCTTGAACAACCCCCCCCCCCAAACTTCATCATCATCCCTTTTCACTAAGAATTATAAACTTCTGCTTGTGTTATGTGTATGATTCTTAACTGCATGGCTCTAAAATATAGGTTCATAGGTTGGTACAAGGCTATCGGCTCTAGGGAAAAGTTTGGGACTGACAGTTTCAAACTCACATACCTACTGCTCAAACGCAAAAATCCTGCCATTAGACCAAAGAGGCACCCTCAAGGATATCCCTTCAAATCAGGTAACCCTAAACCACCTTGATCTATTGGGAGGATTAACTTACCCCACTTACCTCTTGCCCTTTTCCCCTCCCAGATAAATTAATTTAACTCTTTATTCTCCACAACTTCTCCTCTGGTTGATAAAATATGCCTGACCTGTAAAACTAAAGGGACTAAAAACACTTTCATTGCTTGTATTTTGTTATCCACATCCATAAACAAGAGCTTCCCATTTCTCAGTTTTTTTTAATTATCTTTTGTTTCATCTTTTCCCACATATCCTTAGCTGCCATGACCAAAGCCGTTTTAATCCACACTCCTAAATGCTTCACCTTATCATGCCCTCATAAATATGGATATTTCTGAATCAGTTTGTGTGTGGGTTCTTAATTTATGGCTAAAGCCTTTGTTTTAGCTTCATTCATTTTATATCCAAAAAAGACTTGAAACTGTCGCAAAATAGTCCACAACACTGAGATGTCCTTTCCTGGTTTTATCCGGTCAAAGTAATATCTGCAAATATAGCCAATGTTTTTTGATTACCGTACCAATTATATCCCTGAATTTGTGTCCCTTATTTTCTTTGCCAGTTGCTCGAAATATAAAGGAAATAACAAAAGTGAAAGAGGATACCCTGCCTGGTACCTCTATTCAAACATAACTTATCAGAGTGGAACCCTCCAACTTTAATTCCTGTCTCTTATCTTTCATATAGCCTCCTAAGTAACCTTATTATTGTATTAGAGAGTGCAAAAGCTTCCATTGGAGCTACAAAGAAATTTTAGTCCAAAATTCTGTAAGGTTCATCAGTGTATGAGCACTATGGCATAAGTTAGAGCAGGAATTTAAAAGAATGGAAAATGTTAGGCTGTTGTCCTGGGTAGAACTGTACATATGGTTACGTGGCAAGCAATGATCATGTCACAATAACTGCTAATGCAGTGTCACTTGTAATAGAGCATCCGTTACTTGAATTAAGGATGCATATGCATTTTGTACCGTTTCTGAGTGAGAGGTATTTTACAAAGGATTAGGAGAAGCTTGTCTGCAGATAAAAACAAAACAAAAATCTATTAAGGAGCTCGTGACTATTAATATGCAGACCAAAAGGAAAAATGGTCACACAGACAAATAATTCAGTAAAACTCAATGAAATACCAAGCAAAGCTAAAGTCTTCTAAAGTCTTCTTTGTGTAATACATTAAATCTCCTGCAGTAGAAACCCATGGAATATATGCAAATGACCCCTTAAAGAAATTTCTAGTTATTTGGCTTCTGAATGTCCATGACTTTTTACTTTCATTTTCAAATTCAGGCCAGTAAAGCTGAGGTTGCAATTAATGTCTGTGCAAAAAAATAACAGGCTTTCAATGAGTTTATGCCTGATTATGTTGACACAGTTTAGAGCTAGAGGCTGCAAAGTTAACAGAACAAGAGCAACACATTGGAAAGGAAAATGGCAGACCTGGCAAGATGAATATTTTGTGCTGGCAAAAAACAGTCGTAAATTGAGGTTGCAGGTGTAATTTGCAGCTGTGGATCTACGGCAGTATGCAGTGATGTCTGCATAAAAGGGTCTAATCACTTGAATGTTTAGTTTATAAAAAGTAACTCAGGACAAAAATGTTTAGTAAAAACACCAAATGAAAGGAGTAATTTATTTGGGACTTTGAACAGGAAACATCTTATGTAAAGGCAAGGAGTAATAACAGTATATTCAATCATTTTTCACTGAAACGCAAGTTATCAAAATGACATAAAAACATACTGAATACTGAAATCACCAAAAATCCTAATAGAGTTGGGTATTAACTATTCAAAAACCTGTAATGTTCTGGGTATTGCATTTTGGGAACTGCTTTAATCTTAAACTTTGCAAACTGCAGAATGAAGTGAGCAAAATGGCAAACAATTGTGATAGGTATTCATATTAGTTTATTAACAAAACAGACATAGAACAGCAACCAAAATGCAGCACCTTTGCTTGAATATATATATTTTTTAATCTAAGCAGCTGTGCTTTCAAATTGCCAGCAAGAAAACAACACAGAACTCCTGATATACAATGACCCCCCATTAATATTCCAAAACGTGCATGCTGATTGGCCAGCGTGCCCATTGTTAATCCCATAATATACCAACGGAAAAATGGCCCGGTCTCCCGGACTTTTTTCCGTTGGTATAAAGTCCCCAAAATATATTTTTTTAAACAAATTAAAAGAAAAAAAATGGAGCAACGGAGACTTTCTTTTCTGTGTTGCTTCCGTTTGTAAGCATTGATGTACTGGGTATACATGGGATGCAAGTCCCATACTCATGCTCTGTACATCAAAACAGGGAAGCAGTGTACCACAAGCAGCGGAAGAACAGTAATGTGCCATTATACAAAGACATTATTTAAGAAAAGTAAGTATTTTTTTCTTAAATAATGTCATTGTATAATAGCAATAACCGACTCCGTGGTTGTGGTATATTGAAATTTATCCACGGTTGGCTTTATTTAATCACTCAGGCTTCGCCCTCATGATTAAACCACACCAACCATGGGTAAATCTTCAATATACCAAACCACGTCATCGGTTATTGCTTTATTAGGCAGAGTCGATGTTATAAGAATTGGTTACAAAGTATCTATTCATGGTAACACAACTTAAGAATGACAAAAATCCATTTAGAGCACAAAGAGATACAAGTTATGCAAACTCATGTTATTACTAAGAACCATAGTTAATGGAGATGTAAACTGTCTAGAAATATTTTTTCTTGGGAGCAAGACCCCAGACCTCATTTAATCACTTAACTTCAGTGAACTCAGCATAAGATTAAATAATTGGAGAGAATATGGCAGTGAGGGGAGGCAACCTTCTTGCAAAAACATTTTGATCAGTTTTGCAGCACTCGGTTATGTATTCTGTTCTACCCTTTGGTTGACAAACATTTTAACATTTTATATTTATAAATTGCCGTGTTGAGATTTCAGTTATTTCAGTTATATGCTTCAATTGCTGGTAGATGTACGTATGTACATGTAAAGGTTGTCAACAACTATATTTTGCAGTCACACATTATTGGTTATGCTCTTTGTTAAGTGTATGAATAAGTAACTTTTTCCAAGGTGTTTCTGTTTTTGTCACAATTGTGCCATCGTGGAGCAAGTATGTGTAAGTTAGGAGGCGTGGGGGGGGGTGGAGCCCCAACCATTTAAAACCAGTGTTTTGTTGTCTTTTTATTTTACTGATTAGAAGAGAAGGCAGTGTGCTTTCTCTTTGCAATTAGAGTAGTTTTGTTGAGGATTTTGTTCAATTATGTATTTAGTCAACATGCAGACATCACTGGTATGTACATCAGTGTAACAATGCAACTACTGATAGGATTCAGAGGTAGAGGTACGTCAATTGGAAAAGATTGCAGTTATAACTCTCCAGTCAGGAAGGTTGAGGGATGATTTACTGCAGCAGTTATTCAATGAAAGGAACCGGAGAGTGGAAATGAACTATCATGGGGAGAGGTAATGGATCACATCAGGGAAGAGGAAGGAAGACGTTTACAGAATATATCATTTGCGGACACTGTAATGAAGAGTGTGAAGGAGAAAGAAAAAGAAAAAAAGAAGAAAGAGAATATTAAAGCAGACGTTCATAGTATGGATGCAGGGTAAAGCAGAAAAGCCATTGGACAGCTATGAGATCTGGGACACAGTTGTACATTTAGGTACAAAAGCTCAAGAGTAAGAGCTTTTATTCTGATTAAAAATGAGACATATTGTGACTTACTTTTGAGACTGATATGAGTTTAGAGCCTTTTTTGGGAAGATTCGAAAATAAAAATATATGTATCTATGGAATAAATACATGGTTCAAGCATTATTTGACAGACTCAAAAGAAAGTAAATACACAGTTTCATACAGAGACTGATAAAGAGACTGTAAAGACTATTTGTTAAAAAAAAATTTCTGAAGTAAAAAGCATTGTAAAACTTTTTGATAATAGATGTCTATGGATCGGAGCTTGGGAATGTAATGTTTTTTTAAAAATAGAAAATTATAAGATTGTGCATATTCCAAGTATGATAAATGTACATGGGAAAAGAGTAGTACTTCTATATTGGGGCCAAACAAAAGCTTGCTTTTTTGTGGGAAGGAGGGCCATTTTGTGGGTAATTGTGTTAAGAAAAATGTTATGTGTGTGGTGATTTTAGTCATGAGGCTAGAAGATGTAAAGATATTAAAGACAAAAAGGTAGAACATTTAATGGAAGAGGGTGACAATGAACTTAATGTAGAAAAAGAAAAGGAAGATGGAAATAAGAAACTGAACGTACATGACAGAAATCAAAAAGATGATTTGAGCTAATTTGACGAAATACAAGATGTAGAAGAAAATGAGTTAAAAGAGCGGGAGCCTGAATTAGAATTCAAGGTAAGTGATGAGAAAGAAATTGACTGGAAATTTATAAAAAAAAGAATTATATAGCTAAGATGGTAAAAGACAGAAAAAAAGTTAGATACAGGATTCAAGTATGAAGTTAAAAAAAAAAGGAAATGGGTAAAGCAATAAAACAATTTTATTTAGATTAAGAAGAAGAGAGGCAAGTAATCTTAGAATATTATCAGTTAATGTTAATAGTATTAAAAGTCTGGTTAGGAGAATTGGCATTTTGGAATGATGTAATCATTTTGAGGTGGACATACGAGTATTAGAAGATATTAGGGGGTTGACAAAAGATGAGAGTACAAACGGAGAATTTGTGGAAAGGATATATAATTTGGAATGTAGGAAATGAAACTTGTTCAAGTGTTGTGATACTACATAATCCAGGTATTTCAATATTAGATGTTACTTTAGTTAAGTGGGAATGTTAACAGTAGTAGATTTTAGATGGGAAAGGAAGGTTTATAGAATTATTGCAATTTATGCATGTGTAAACATATAAGGAGAGGGAAAATTGATTAGAGAAATATTTGATTTTGTAATAGTCAATGTGGATATTATAATAACAAGATATTTTAATTGTGATTTAAGGAAAATAAAGATGAATGACAAAATGGATAAAAAGTTATGAAAGAAATTATGAGGTGTGGAGGTTTAAGGCTACGGAATTCAAACACATATACATATAAGATAGGTAATAACAGATCTGAGATTGATTATTTTGTAGTGTCTGATAGTATACATTTCAAGAAAGAAGAGAAAGTTCAGACAGGATTTTCAGATCACATGGCTATATGGATAGAAATTGAGGAAAATAATGAGCACATAAAAACTGGAAAGGATTTAAAGGGATTAATGAGATTATTTGGTATGAAAAAGGAAAGCATAATATAATACAATTGTGGAAGGAACACTTAAGATTAAAATGAGAGATTGTTATCCAAACTGGACAAAATTATGGTTAATATTTAAAGAAAAATATAAATCAAATTATTTAAAATGGGAGAAAGTATTCAGACAAAAAAGAAAAACTAGAATATTTGCATCTACAGAATAAGACATTAGAGTTTTTGGATAAAAATCAAAATGCTTATATGAAAGAAACAGAGGCATATAAAAAGAATAAAGAAAAAAATAAAAGGGTTATTGTGTATAAACAAAGATGACCTTCTATTCATCTATTGCAGTATTTATTACATGAGGGAGTTCCCCACCGTAGGCAACCTGACATCAGCCAGTATACAAAAGACTTTTATTACTGAAGGGTGTGTGGTACGTTGCATGTAGGCTGTGATCAGACATTGCCCATGAAAGTGACATACACATGCACCATCCTCAGAATTTTTCTGCCACCAGATCCGAATGCGCATTCCAAGTTATGGTCTGACAATGAGTCGTTTGTGATTCTTCAAATTTCAGATAAGTGCCCCACTGGGGAATTTTTTGTTGACTATTTTGCTACTGCCTTTGATTAGTGTTCATGTGATCCAAGAGGGGCAAGTGCCAATGTGGACGACAAATTTCACACAAGGATAACCACCTCCAGTGCCTGTTCTGCCTAGGCCCAAACCATGATCACAAAAGCTACTCAATTTGTCAATTGTTTATCCCAAAGACTTTAAGGAGTAGATTGTCCTCTTCAGTTATCTAAATAGAGATCCAGCACTTAAAGCTGCTGGCAAAAAGCACTATGGAGGCATCTTTGGGGCCCAAGGGTAAATCTATTTTGAAGCAGAAGACCAAAAAGCAAAGACCTGAACCTTCTGCTGTGCCTCTGGATACTGATGTCTCTCTTGAGGTGGAGGAGAGCCCAGAGACATGCATGATTCACAGCTGAGATCCACAGGCTAAGCCTGACATCCAGGCCACCTTGGACCCAAGCATAAGCACATCTGTAGAAGCTGAGCAGGCTTCCATTTCTGATGTTCGAGGGGAACCACAGCTCATGATAATTTATTTGAGATTTTTCTACCAGGAAGGCCCGACTGGGTATGACCCCATTTTCAGAGGAGGCCTGGGGATAAAAGCTCCACAGTACATGTTAAACCGAATTAAAAAATTGAACAATGGTTACAAATATTAAGACAATAACAAAGTAGTACACTATGTGAATACAATAAAATAAAATAAGCAAAATATATAAAAGCAAGCAATAAAGTTGACCATACATTATACAAATGATAGAAGAGAGTTCCTAATATGGATGTTACATAATGATGCATGAAAAATATATAACAGAATACATAATAGGTCGTAAAAGCCATATACTCTTTCTGGCAGGAGAACTAGATAGTAAATTTCAGTCAAATTCTAGGACAGATAAAGGTTAGTGTAAGAATATAAAGGACATTAGAATGTTAAGGAATTAAAGAGAGGTGAGGCTAGAAAGTAGGTAAAGCATGAAAGGAAGTAAAATATATCAAGAAAAAGTGCATTAAGAGTGGGAAAGAAAGGACTATAAAATAGTACTAAGATGGCAAGGAATATGGGCAGATCCAATTATTGGTTAGATGTTCTTTCAGCCTAGACTTGAAGGAATAGTAGTGGGGTATAGGTTTGATTGCTTCTGGAATGCTACTCCATGATATGGCAACACAGTGAGAGTACAGGCTAACCCCATTAGAGCTTTAAGATTTGCAAATAGATAGCAGATACTTGTGAGAGGAGTGCAGGTCATGAGATGGACTATAATGTTGAAAAAGTGATGATGTAGTTTGTGAAAATGAGGAGTTGTACAGTGATTTGTGAGTTAATGTTAGTTGATTAAAGGTGAGAAGGTGGGGTAGTTCAAGCCAATTTTGGGACTTGAGAGCAAAGCAATGGTGGAAGTAGTGGGCCTGCCCTATGGCAAATGTAGCTATTTTATTTTAACACTGACTAAGTTTTGCTTTGAGGGAACAGTGAAGATTGGCTAGAATGGGTGAAGCGTATAGAAGAGAGGGTAAGAAACAGGTGATGGCAAGGGTTACTCTTGTGGAGTTAGAGATGAATTTCTTAGCCATATACACCATGCCCAATTTTTCATCAGTTTTTCTATGCTGTTGCTGATATGTAGGTGAAACTTAAGATTGTTGTCAATAGTTACACCTAATAGTTTTGTATGTGAAACCACATTGATTGAATTATTGTTCAGAGAAGTAACAGCAAAGTTAGAGGTATCTGGAGAAAAAAAGTGTTTTGGTAAAAATAGTAGAAATGTAGTTTTTTGGGCTAAGTAGTAAATGGTTGTTGGTGAGCGAAGACTCAATGGAATTGAATGCTTCTTGCATTAAACTCTGTAGATGCGAGAGTGTCCTGGCAGAGCCTATGTAGAGTCATCAGCATATTGAATTAAGGTGGCTTGTTTGGTGGTAGTATTAAGATGGTTAATAAAAATGTTGAAGAGAAGTGGACCTAGTATTCAGGCTTGGGATACCCCAGTGCTAACAGGTAAGTAAGGAAAGAAGTTAGCGCTCCATTTGACAGACTGATATCTGTTAGAGAGATAGCTAGTAAACCATTGTAAGGATGTTTTGGTTAAGCCCAGAAGAGATAGTCTGGATAACAGTTGGGGTTGGGAGACAGTATCAAAGGCTTTGGATAGATCTAAGAACAGAGAAGAGACAAAGTTTCCTGAGTCACGAGCTTTATTGACAGTGTCAGTAAAGGATAGTAGAGCAGTGATAGTGCTGAGTGCTGGTCTGAATCAATGTTGGGTGGGAGGGAGAAGATTATTGTCAAGGAGGTATTGAATAAGTTGTTTATTGATACATTCTTCTAGAATTTGTGATATTGGTGAAAGAATAGCACTTGGCTTATAGTTAGAGATTTCTGTGGAGGTGCCACCTTTGTGGTGAGGAAGGGTGAAGGATTTTTTCCACAGGGAGGGGACATAATACTTCTTGATGGCAAAATTAATGACTATTGAGACTGGGTAGGCAATTCAGTCAGCAGACATTTTTAGAAATTTGTTAGGAAGATTGTCTGCAGAGGGGGAACATGGCCTGAGCTTGCACAGGAGGGATTTGATGAAGGAAGTAGGAACTGATTGAAGGGAAACGGTGGAGTGACAGGTAATAGGAGGTTGAGAGAGAGTAGAGGGAGATGGATTGAATTTGTTAGTTATGGAAGCTATGCTATCAGTGAGGTAAGAGTTACACTGAAATAATGGAAGGACCTAAGGGGATTCCTCAGATCCTTGTTAGGGAAAAGGTAGATTCCAACCTGACAGAATGTAGCCCTACATCTGGGCCTCCTACCCTACATAGAGCAGACTTGCATGTAAAAAAGAAACAAAAAAACAAACACTTGTCCCCACCACAAAACCTGCTAGTGACTGGCAACAATTCACTCAGGGCCTTTTCAATGCCCTTATGTCCCTTAGGCCTCCCCCAGGCTTTACAGCTCCCTCTCCCAGTACTGTCTCTCCACTTAAAAGGACTAGGGCAAAGGATTCTTCAGAGGAAGAGACATCTTCAGGGTAGGAATCTCTGGCCTACTCTTCACAGATCCCTTCCCCCTGGATTATGCATCCCCAGACGAAGAATCCAATGGACAGATTCACCTATAGAAGTTCTATCATCTAGCTAAGATGAGAGACCATTTTAAATGGGATAGCACCCAAGTATCTGAAGTACAAAAAAGAATGCTATAACCTACTGTAGGTGGAATCACCTAGCCCATCAGCTGTCCCTCCTGTCTTACCTGCCTTTCTCAATGCTTTTGCCTTAGCTTCACCGGCACCAGACTCCCAGCCACCTGCCACCACAAAGCCAGGCCACTTCTATAAGGTCCCAGAGGACTGCAAGTTTCTCTTCAGATGCCCTTCTGCAGACCCATCTTTTATTTCTGATGGTTTCTGACAAGCCATCAAAATTGCTGCCCGCCAATACTCACCTACCATCAAATAAGGATAGCAGAACCTTGAATAGACTAGGTAAAAAGTGTACACTTCTGCCACTCTAGCATTTAAGGCCATTGACTACCAAACATGCATGACCAAATTTGTTTTAGAGCTCATGTCCCAACTTATACAGGTAATTGCAGACCTATCTGACTCAGAAAATAAAACCCTGGCTACATATTTTCTTGATAAATCTTCTCAAGTAGCACGCCACTCCATAAAATGAAGCTATGATGCTGCAGAGGCTTCCACCAGGGCTACTGCCTCTGGATCAGTATTAAGAAGATTCTCCTGGCTGAGACTCCATCCCTTACCTGAGGACAGAAAAGCCAAATCTATGGATGTGCATTTGGTCAATTCTGCTCATTTTGGCCCTGCAGCTGCATTGTTCAAATCATTGCAGGTAAAGGGTAAGGAATTGCAGGAATTGAAACATATCTTTTCTTCCCCAGTACCCAAGTTTCAAATAAATTATCCTGCAAAACCTGTGTTTGTGCATAGGCATAGGGTGGGGTACACGTTTCAAACCCTTACTTGGTCACCCCATTGTGAATATGGAAACATCAGAAGACAGACCCTACAAATTTTCTGGATCCTGTTCTATTCAACACAACAACTTTTCTTCCATTTTCAAAAAAATTTTACAAGAAAATTGGTCTATTTTAAAAACCAATTCTGATATTATTGAAGTTACAGGGAACCAACCTACCTTTATTCATCGAGTAGGTAACAATTTCAAAAGAACTTTGGAAGGAAGAGATCATTCCTACAAAAATTCTAGGGGTACTCACCCATGTGGTAGATGTGCCCAATGTTCTTCTATTAATACTTCCAACAGTATTACTTTGAACAATGGTTTGAACACAGTAGTCAAAATTTGTAGGGGGAATTGTTACACCTCCATGGTGGTGTATTTGGCAACCTGTTGTTATTGCCCATGTTATTACGTGGGCAAAACTGAACGTCATTTAAAAGAAAGGATTTACGAACATAAAAATGACATAAAAATTAAAAAGGAAACAAGTGCCTTATACAAACACACCACCATGTGTCAACCTGTCCCATCTTTTAAATTTGGCATCATAGATATTGTTAACCTGGAAACTAGAGGAGGAGACCCTAAAAATATTCTATTGCAGAAGGAAGTCAGATGGCAGTTAAGATTAAAATCTAACATTTTTCCAGGTTTAAATGAATATATAAACATCAAAGCCATTTTAATAGGAAAGGCAAACATACTTTGAAGAGGGTAGATATATTTCCAAATACACCAGACGAAAGAACTATATATAAATTATTAAACTACTTATTTTTATAAACTACATTTATGCTATAATGTATGCAGACCATTTTCTTTATATAACAAATTTAAAAAAAATTTTTTATAGGGTGCATTACCATTTGGTTTGTTTTGTTTGAAGTGTGTATATATACATATATAACAAATGAACATGTCTTTGTTTCTTTAAAATCAGAATGCCAGGATTTTAAGAATTTTATTGATTGATTGAATTATTAATGTAAAATTTTCATTGGTTAAACATTTTTTATAAAACATGTCAGTTTTAGTGGGATTTTATCTGATGAAGTTTGTTTTTATGCAGACGAAAGCGCTCATGTCTATCATTTGTATTTTTCATTAAAGGATTGGACTTCTCAGCAGGTGAACTGTGCTTTGTTACTATGTCACACAAAACCCAGAATAAAAAATAATGACAGGAGACCACAACAGCCTAGGGCCCCTCCAGTAACTCTGCCACCTAAGTGGCCCTTTCCAAACAAACCATCCTCTCTTTGACTGTTTCCACCCTCTCACCCACATTTCACTTTCCCCAGCACCTTCCCCTGTCCCTACCAGCCTGAGAAAGCATAACCCCACATGTACACAGGCAACCCCCTCCTCCTACCACCAAACACTAATACATGTGAGAGATGCAATTATACAGCCAAACTGGAGGCTACGCTCTCTCAACCCAAGGTTGGATCAGACAGTCAAGAGGAAAAGGGAAATACTTGCAACACACCACCAGTCTCACATAGACCCATTAAACCAGCACCGGCAAAAAAACACACATAAATACACAAAAACACACTCGTAGGCTCTAAATAAAAATCTGCAAAAGCAACAGAGACCTCCAAAGCAGACAACCAAGCAACCTCCACCCACAACACAAACAATAAAACACATACTTCACAAAATCAGTGTGCCATGCAATCACAGCCCTTAAGGCAAAATAACATACCCAACACACTAGTAATAGGTGACTCTATAGTCAGGCACACTGACGTCCCACTCCCTAGGCTGAATAAGGAGAAGGTTACTGTTAGCTGCCTGTCGGGTGCCAGGATCCACCACATAACACAAGCACTCAAGTCACTCCAGAACAAGTACAAATACGACTCTGTCATTGTCCATGTTGGTGTGAATGACCTGAGCCATACCTCCCTGGACTACATGAAAAGAGACATGGAAGAGCTTTTTAATCACAAAGCCCAGGCTGGTATGACCCTGACCCTGAGTAGCATCCTGCCCTCACCAAGAATGATACCACGGTATAACGAAAAAATTATCAATTTCAACAATTGGCTACATTTCTGGTGTCATTCAAAGGGGATCCAGTGTCTCTCCACCTGGGATGACATGCTTGACAAGCCATGTTGCTTCGCAAGAGATGGCTTGCACCTGTCACCCTTAGGCTTTCAAATACTGGCCAAGGTTTTTACTGCCCCATAGTGCCTTTTTTAGGCAAGGCTCAAAAGACAAACCCACCACCATAAATAGCACAAGTAACCAAAAACTTAGGGTAATGCTACTCAAGGCCAGAAGTCTAAACCTCAAAATGCATGCACTCGAGGCACTCCTCAGTATGGAAAACATCGGTATATGTGCAGTAACAGAAACCTGGTTTAAGGTTCCAGAGAGCACCCTAGCACTACCAGGCTATAACTCATACCATACTTTTCGGCCACAGAATCCAGACCGAAACACAAAAGGCGGGGGTGTTTCCATATTCATCAAGGATACCCACACCTCCAGGTTAGTAGCGCAGCACGATGCCTCAGAGATCATCCATGTGCAACTAACAACAGGCAAAACTGCAATTCAAATTGTAGCTTGCTACAGGTCACCCACCATGACCCAGGACCCCCACTCTGCATTTCTGGAGACAATGGAAAATATGAAGGTCCTACCAAATGCCCTAATATTGGGTGATTTCAATTACCCAAACATTAACTGGGAGAAGTACTCAAGTATTACCTCACTTGCCCAATGCTTCCCAGAATTTATAAACTCCAACACCCTGGATCAACTGGTCAACACCCCCACCAGAGGTGACAACATATTGGACCTGGTCATCACCAACATGGGCGACCAGTGTCCCACACAGGAGGTCAACCCCTCCGCTGGTTAGATCAGGCCATAGACTAATCACTCTGGATATCCACATTCCGTCCCCACCCCCAATCAAGGAAACCACCATGAAAAACTTTTCAAAAGCAAACTTCACATTACTTAAGACCGAGGTGGGAAGGTTCACAGCCCTCATGCTAAAGGACAATGCTGTCCAAGTTACTGAATCCCTTACAAAGATACTGTATGAGCACCTGCAAGAATGCATGGATCATGCTATCCCAAACAAAACCAAGACTCACTCCTCCAAGAAAAGGAAACCAGTTTGGTGGACTCCTGCCATAAACACGCTATACAATAGAAGGAGGAAACTAGTACAGAAAAGAGTATAATCCCAAGAAGGAAAGACATCCCTGATCAGTATCAGCAAGAAACTACGATCCCTCATAAAATCATCCAAGGCTAGCTTCGAAAGAAAAATTGCCAAGGACTCCAAAGATAACCACAAAGCATTCTTTAGCTATGTCAAGAACCTAAGTGGAAACTCTCAGATCTGCTCTGAGTTAGTGCAGAATGGCACAAAATACACTGAACCAACTGATATTGGCAACATTCTGGTAGACAGGTTTAGTGCAAACTTCACCCACTCTCACCCCCTAAAGGGCCCATTACCATACCAGAAGAATGTAAACCCCCAGCAATCACTGACACACAGGTTAAAACAGTCCTATCCAAAGCCAAAAACACAGCTTCAATGGGACTGGACGGTGTCCCAGGCTGTGTCTTACACGAGCTCCAAAATAAACTAACCCCTTACCTAAACACACTGTTCAGATTCAACCTCTCTACAGGCTACGTACCCATAGAATGGTGCACAGCAACAATTATCCCACTCCACAAAGGTGGAGCCACAACAAACCCTGGGAATTATTGCCCTATAAACCTGTCCAGCCTGGTCTGCAGCGCATCATCATGGAACTCATTAACAGAGACATTGGGAACCTCCAAACACTGGACCCTACCCAGTTTAGCTTTGTTAAGGGCAGACCATGCCTCCTAAACCTGGTGGACTTCTTTGAGACAGTTACCAAGGCTTTAGATGAGGGAAATGAGGTCCACACAGACTATCTAGACCTCGCAAAGGCTTTCAACACCATTCCCCATTCTGGTATTATACACAAGCTCACCAACCAGAACATAAACCCCTACATCACGAGATGGGCTGCCAGTTAGCTCATGGATAGAACCCACATGGTGAGAGTTGCAGGCTCTGGGTCCAACTCTAAACCGGTTACAAGTGGCATCCTCCAGGGCTCAGTCCTGGGACCCTTCCTGTTCGGTATATACTTCTCAGAGGTACAGGCAAGCACAGGAGGACTATGGTTGACCAAGTTCACAGACGACTGCAAACTGGGGGCCATAACTGACTCTCCAACTGATACAGACATCCTCCAGAAGGGTCTCACTGAGATGAATACCTGGTGTCAAAATCATGGCCTCAAGCTAAATACCAAAAAGTGCATAGTCCATCCCCTTTGGAAAAAACAAAGTACCCGTGAACTACCACATAGGTGATAGTCTCCTAAATACAGAAAATGTAATAAGAGATCTGGGGAACCAAGTAGATAGTAATCTCTCCTTTGATAATCATATTGCCAAGGTGATTAGAAAATCCTTCTATGTGGCCCACCTAATCATAAAAGGGTTCGCATCTAGAACAAAAGAGGTTATTGTGCCCCTCTACTCATCACTCATCAGACCCATCATAGAGTACAATGCCCCATTTGGGATGTATCTTACAAGACACCTGCAACAACTGGAAAGACCACAGAAGTACTTCACCAAGAGGATTACTGTCCTCAAACATATGCCCTATGCAGCCCGACTGAAGAAACTCCAGCTGTACTCAGTTACATACCGCTTACTCAGAGGTGATCTTTGCCTGACATACAAGGCCATGTCCAACCCAGAATTGCTGGACATGCTCCACCTAAAAAAAACAAATCCCTGAGAACCACACACTCTAGGGATCTAAACCTCACCATGATAAATAGGATATGCTGTATGGATAGATTCCTGTCCCAGAGACGCCCCATGCTTTGGAACAGGATTCCAATCTACATTAGGCAGAGCTCCTCACTACCACTGTTCAAGAGAAATCTTGACGAGTGGATGGGAAACAGAAAATTTACCCTGGGGATCACTGCAGTGGCTCTGCTGGACAGAGGCACAGGGAACTAATGGCTCTGCTGGACAGAGGCACAGGGAACTAATCTAAGGGGGAGGCGAAAGCCAACACATTCTGGCTAGGCTTATAGATGCCCTCAGGCAGATAGCCTGGAACTTATCTATGAACCTATGAACCCAAGACTCCTGGGTGCCCTCCATTGTTCAAAATGGGTACTTTATGGTATGGGATCACATACCCTCCTACAGGGGCATCCCTCAATCTCCCAGGGAGCATATACCTTTCTTCCCAGAAGTTCTGTAAGAACTAATGAACCAAGGGACCATCCAGAGTGTTCCCAAAAAAATAGGAAAAGGATTTTATTTCAGGTTGTTCCTGGTGCCCAGGAAGGAGGGTCCCTGGAGACCCATCCTCAACCTGTCCCATCTCAATATCTTTCTAAGGGTACCTACTTTCCACATATTCACCCTCCAGACTCTTTTCCCACTTATTCTGCCTCAAGCCTTCATGATTATCCTGGACATCAAATATGCATATTTGCACATCCTCATCCATCCCAACTACAAGACGTTTTTCTGCTTCCCTGTATCATCATGGCATTTTCACTTTTTTGCTTTGCCGTTTGGACTTTCTAGCACACCAAGTGTCTCCCTCAAATGCCTAGCTCCTGTGATTGACCACTGCAGACTCCAGGGAATACACATTTTTCCTTATCTGCATGACCTCCTTCTTCTACCTACCTCCACAGAGGAGTTGGAATATAATATCATTCTTACCATCAATCTTCTGCAAAGCCTGGGGTTCTCCAAAAACTTAAAGAAATCAGTTCTCACCCCTTCATAGGATCAGATTTTTCTGGGGTGCTGGATACAAATAGATCTTATGAAAGGTCTCTCTACCCCCATAAAAGGTACAAGACCTCATACATTACTTCAAACATCTTCTGCTGGTTCACCACATTACAGCCAGAGAATTCTTCAGGGTCTTGGACCTTATGCCAGCCTCCACATGAGAAAATGGCAATGGTATGTAACGTCAGTTTGGATGCAACACCAGCACCTCCTGGGATTCTCCATATGTCCCATCTCCTGTCCGAAGAGAGAATTTCAGTGGTGGATTCATCAAGTGTCACTCAATCCAGGACTCCCCTTATACCTTCCTTACCTAGACATCTTCACAGGCACCTCAGATATAGGTTGGGGAGCAACCTTTAGCCACCTGAAAGCACATGTTGTCTGCTTCCTCTCATCTGGAGGAACACATCAGTGCAAGGAAGATGAGGACACTGCTACTGGCCAAGCAGACCTTCCATCTCCTATTCCAACCAGGACCTCTAAAGCTGTTCACAGACAATATGACAGTCCTCTGGTATATGAACAAATGGGGGGGGGGCAAATCCTATCTATCATGTAGGCTAGCACTTCAGGCTTGGGAGCTGGCAGTAAAATTCCAGGTGACCCTTCAGGCAGTGTACATCCCATCCTCACAGAATTGTGTGGCAGATTACATGAGCAGGTCCCAAACACAATCCCATGAATGGATGTGTCACAGGGATGTGTTTCTTGACATTGTCCACCAGTGAGGTATTCCTCAAACAGACATTTTTGCCTCCCCTATGAACAGGCAACTTCCACAGTTTTGTGCCAGAGAGCCTCATCCTCTGGTCTGTAAAGTAGATGCCCTTTCTTTCTCCTGGAAGGGGATATTTCTATATTTATTTCCTTCTCTTCCCCTCATTCCAAATGTCCTGCCCAAAATTCAGTAGGACAACCCAAAAATCTTACTGGTGACTCCCTTCTGGCCAAGACAGCATAGGTTCCCTCTCCTCCTGCATTTAGCCAAGGGCAATCACCACAAATTATTTCACAGAGTGGGCCTTCTCACACAAGACAAAGGGACCTTCATCAATCCCCAGTTGATCCTGTGGTTGATAGAGTACTAATCAGACACCTATTCTGTAAGGACGTGCTTACAGTCCTGCTGGAGGCCAGGAAACTAAATACCAGAAAATCTTATTTATCCAATTGGAAGAGATTTTCAATCTGGTGTCTGAAACTAAACCAGGCCCCATTGACTTGACAGTGGAAATTCCCTTGGTTTTATCTTATTTGTGCAAATTGCTCAATGCTGGCTTGGCTTATTCTTCGGTGAAAGCCCATATGTTAGCTATATCTGCCTTTCTGCCTTTATCTCCCCCCTTATCTAGCAAATCTGAGGCTAAACAATTTCTTAAAGGTTTCCTACTCATTAGACCTCACAGGAAACCTATTCCACCTCCCTGTGACCTTAACTATGTTTTGGATAAGCTGACTTTCCCAACCTTCGAGCCAACTTCCTCAGCACCTCTTCAGTACTGCTCCTGGAAAACGTTGTTACTCCTAGCATTAACCGTAGAGATGAGTGTCTGAGCTACAGCCCTTATGGAGTCTCCACCCTTCCTGGTCTTCCACAAGGACAGGGTTTCTCCACACACAACCCCATCATTTATGCCTAAGATAGTCACCTGTCTTTAAATCAGTCCGTCCACTTACTTACCTTTTATCCTACTCCCCAGAACCCTAGTGAGAGGGTGCTCCAGTCTTTAGATGTCCACAGACAACTTAGATTTTATTTAGACAAACACTAGGAAGTCAGATCAGCTTTTTGTTTCTTACAACCCCAGGGGTCTGGAGCAGGCTGTGTCCAAGCAGACTATTTCCTCCTGGATTTTTTAGACTACATCCTTCTGCTACACTCACCATGGCAAGACTCTCCATTTCCCCTGTTAGGGCTCATTCCACCAGGGCTGTTGCCTCATCTGGGGACTTTTTCAAGGGATTGGATACTAACTCAATTCTTGAAGCAGCTAGATGGACCTCTGTCCATACCTTCAACAAACACTACAAATTAGATGGAATCTCTAAATCTAGAGCAGGGTCTGCTAGGCCATACTGCATGGCTTCCTGGAAATCTCCTCTGCTGTACCTTCCTCCCTTATTTCATGAGCTTTGGTATTCTCCCTTATGTAATGAATACTGCAACACATGAATAGAAGGACATAGAATAGTTGTGTAAAACCGTACCATAATGATAGATGTCCTTCTCTTTACTGTTGCAGTATTCCTACCCCTCCCTCCTTCCCCTGGTCTTGTTTCTTCCTGGATGATCCTTATCCTACTTCCTTAGGTTGGCATTCCTCCAGGGGAAGTTCTGTGGATGGTGCATGCATACATCACTTCTATGGCTGATGTTTGATCACAGCCTACATGCGATATACCACGCACCCTACAGTAGTAAAAGTGTTTTGTATACTAGCTGAGGTCAGGTCACCTATCTGGGGAATCCCCTAATGTAATGAATACTGCAACAGTGAAGAGAAGGACATCTATCATTATGATAAGATTTTACACAAATATTCTGTATTTTTACAGGGTCAAAAAAGAGGAAGTTTCAGCATATTTGGTGAGGAGAGTTAAAGAAGACAGTGGAATAATTAGACAATTGAAAGGTGAGAAGGGGTTGGTAGCAAAGAAACAAAATTAAATTATACATATTATAGTGCAATTTGTTAAAAAGTCAGTCAAAAAGCAGCAATTAAAGAGAATAATAAATGGAAAGTAAAGAAGTTTAATGAATGTATAAATAAATGGGTCCCTATCAGTTCATAGAATCACAGGAGATTACTAGGCTATCGACCCGGAGGTCATTTTAAGCCTAGCCATTTCAACCCAATGTAATACCATAGAGGTACTAGTCAATACCCAGGACTGTATTTAATGATGACTGCCCATGTCCAGGAGGGCTGTGGGTGCTATCCCTGGTAAGAATTTACAGTGCCCCATCCACTCATCCAGGTTCCTCTTGAACAGTTTCATAGAGTTGCTCTGTTTCACATGAACTGGTAGCCTGTTCCAAAGTCATAGCAGTCACTGGGAGATAAATCTGTCTCTCCAGCATGTCCTATTTAAGTTGCAGGCTATATTTAAGTCCCTGGAATGGGTATCCCATTTGATTTACAGGTATGCAGTAAGTTCATTAGGTCTGGGAGTTGGGTTGCTCTGTATTCCAGGCATAAGTCTCCCCTAATTAGTCTATATGATATAGAATATAGTGACAGGGATTTTAGTCGGTCCATATAAGGCATATGCTGAAGGCCCTTGAGAAACTCAAACTCCTTATGGTTGAGGCTATATGATCGAGGTTTTGCAAACTCAAAGCTTTTAAATGGAGGTTTTAGTACAACAAGGATTGGGAAATTTACCCTTTTCCTCACTGTAGTGCGATTTCAGAGTTGGTATATATAATTTAAGATATAGATAAACAGATTATTTTGGCAGAATTGGATTGAATATTGAAGAAAGTTAATACTGATTCAGCTACTGATCTGTATGGGATAGGATATTTAATGTATACGAATATGAAACTTTGGCAAAAATAAATATTTATACGTGTATTAAATGAATGGTTACAGAATGGTATTCAATACACACACATTTGTGAAGGAGTAATGAAATTTATTTGGAAAAAAGGAGAAAAAAGGGAGATAAATTGGAAAGTGATGGTTTTAACTAATCCAGATTATAAGATAGTTATGAAACTGTTGCAAATGCGGATAGAAACAAAATAAATAAGGTATTAGAGACATGTGGATATGGAATTAAAGGGAAATGGTGTCAGGAGATATTAATGATAGTCAGGGAAATAGTGGATGATATAAAACAAGGAAATAAAAGGAAAATGATCATAAGAGA